>NC_048574.1:2514085-2701585 GCF_013265735.2 Oncorhynchus mykiss
TGGCTCGGGAAAAGGTGTTGGTAGCTAGGGAAGGGGGTTGGTGGCTAGGGAAGGAGATTGGTGGCTAGGGAACGGGGTTGGTGGCAAGGGAAGGGGGTTGGAGGCGGAGGAAGGAATATTGGTGGCTAGGGAAGGAGATTAGTGCCTCTGGAAATGCGATCGGTAGCTAGGTAAGGGTGTTGGTTGCTAGGGAAGGGGGTTGGTGGCTAGGGAAGTGGGGTTGGTGTCTAGGGAAGGTCATTGGAGGCTAGGGAAGTAGGGTTGGTGGCAAGGGAAAGAATATTGGTGGCTAGGGAAAAGGTGTTGGTAGCTAGGGAAGGGGGTTGGTGGCTAGGGAAGTGGGGTTGGTGTCTAGGGAAGGTCATTGGAGGCTAGGGAAGTAGGGTTGGTGGCAAGGGAAAGAATATTGGTGGCTAGGGAAAAGGTGTTGGTAGCTAGGGAAGGGGGTTGGTGGCTAGGGTAGGAGATTGGTGGCTAGGGAAAGGGGTTGGTGGCAAGGGAAGGGGGTTGTTGGCTAGGGAAGTGGTGTTGGTGGCTGGGTTAGGGGGGTTGGTGGCTAGGGAAGGGGTTTGGTGACTAGGGAAGGGGTTTGGTAGCTAGGGAAGTGAGGTTAGTGACTAGGAAAGTGAGTTGGTGGCTAGGGAAGGGGTTGATTTCTTAGGAAGGGGGTTGGTGGCAAGGAAGGGGGTGGTGACTAGGGAAGGGGGTTGGTGGCTAGGAAAGGGGTTGGTAGCTAGGGAAGTGGGGTTGGTGTCTAGGGAAGGTGGTTGGAGGCTGGGGAAGTAGGGTTGGTGGCTAGGGAAGGGGGTTGGTGGCTATGGAAGGGGGTTGGTGGCTAGGGAAGTGGGGTTGGAGTCTAGGGAAGGTCATTGGAGGCTAGGGAAGTAGGGTTGGTGGCAAGGGAAGGAATATTGGTGGCTAGGGAAGGAGATTGGTGGCTAGGGAAAAGATGTTGGTAGCTAGGGAAGGGTGTTGGTTGCTAGGGAAGGGGGTTGGTGGCTAGGGAATGGGGTTGGTGGCTAGGGAAGGGGGTTGGTGGCTAGCGAAGTGGGGTTGGTGTCTAGGGAAGATCATTGGAGGCTAGGGAAGTAGGGTTGGTGGCAAGGGAAGGAATATTGATGGCTAGGGAAGGAGTTTGGTGGCTCGGGAAAAGGTGTTGGTAGCTAGGGAAGGGGGTTGGTGGCTAGGGAAGGAGATTGGTGGCTAGGGAACGGGGTTGGTTGCAAGGGAAGGGGGTTGGAGGCGGAGGAAGGAATATTGGTGGCTAGGGAAGGAGATTAGTGCCTCTGGAAATGCGATTGGTAGCTAGGGAAGGGTGTTGGTTGCTAGGGAAGGGGGTTGGTGGCTAGGGAAGTGGGGTTGGTGTCTAGGGAAGGTCATTGGAGGCTAGGGAAGTAGGGTTGGTGGCAAGGGAAGGAATATTGGTGGCTAGGGAAAAGGTGTTGGTAGCTAGGGAAGGGGGTTGGTGGCTAGGGTAGGAGATTGGTGGCTAGGGAACGGGGTTGGTGGCAAGGGAAGGGGGTTGTTGGCTAGGGAAGTGGGGTTGGTGGCTGGGTTAGGGGGGTTGGTGGCTAGGAAAGTGAGTTGGTGGCTAGGGAAGGGGTTGATTTCTTAGGAAGGGGGTTGGTGGCAAGGAAGGGGGTGGTGACTAGGGAAGGGGGTTGGTGGCTAGGAAAGGGGTTGGTAGCTAGGGAAGTGGGGTTGGTGTCTAGGGAAGGTGGTTGGAGGCTGGGGAAGTAGGGTTGGTGGCTAGGGAAGGGGGTTGGTGGCTATGGAAGGGGGTTGGTGGCTAGGGAAGTGGGGTTGGAGTCTAGGAAAGGAGGTTGGAGGCTAGGGAAGTAGGGTTGGTCGCTAGGGAAGAAGGGTTGGTGGCAAGGGAAGGAATATTGGTGGATAGGGAAGAAGATTGGTGGCTCGGGAAAAGGTGTTGGTAGCTAGGGAAGGGGGTTGGTGGCTAGGGAAGGGGTTGGTAGCTAGGGAAGTGGGGTTGGTGTCTAGGGAAGGTGGTTGGAGGCTGGGGAAGTAGGGTTGGTGGCTAGGGAAGGGGTTGGTGGCAAGGAAGGGGGTGGTGACTAGGGAAGGGGGTTGGTGACTAGGAAAGGGGTTGGTAGCTAGGGAAGTGGGGTTGGTGTCTAGGGAAGGTGGTTGGAGGCTGGGGAAGTAGGGTTGGTGGCTAGGGAAGGGGGTTGGTGGCTATGGAAGGGGGTTGGTGGCTAGGGAAGTGGGGTTGGAGTCTAGGAAAGGAGGTTGGAGGCTAGGGAAGTAGGGTTGGTGGCTAGGGAACGAATATTGGTGGCTAGGGAACGGGGTTGGTGGCAAGGGAAGGGGGTTGTTGGCTAGGGAAGTGGTGTTGGTGGCTGGGTTAGGGGGGTTGGTGGCTAGGGAAGGGGTTTGGTGACTAGGAAGGGGTTTGGTGGCTAAGGAAGGGGTTTGGTAGCTAGGAAGTGAGGTTAGTGGCTAGGAAAGTAGGGTTGGTGGCTAGGGAAGGGGGTTGATGGCTTAGGAAGGGGGTTGGTGGCAAGGAAGGGGGTGGTGACTATGGAAGGGGGTTGGTGGATGGGAAAGGGGTTCGTAGCTAGGGAAGTGGGGTTGGTGTCTAGGGAAGGTGGTTGGAGGTTGGGGAAGTAGGGTTGGTGGCTAGGGAAGGGGGTTGGTGGCTAGGGAAGTGGGGTTGGTGTCTAGGGAAGGTCGTTGGAGGCTAGGGAAGTAGGGTTGGTGGCAAGGGAATGAATATTGGTGGCTAGGGATGGAGATTGGTGGCTCAGGAAAAGGTGTTGGTAGCTAGGGAATTGGGTTGGTGGCTAGGGAAGGAGATTGGTGGCTAGGGAAGGGGGTTGGTGGCTAGGGAAGGAGATTGGTGGCTAGGGAATTGATGTTAGTGGCTAGGAAAGTAGGGTTGGTGACTAGGGAACGGGGATGGTGGCCAGGAAAGGTGGTTGGAGTCTAGGAAAGTGTGGTTGGTGTCTAGGGAAGGTCGTTGGAGGTTAGGGAAGTAGGGTTACTGGCTAGGGAAGGAATATGGCTGACTAGGGAAGGAGATAAGTGGCTTGGAAAATGGGGTAGGTAGCTAGGGAAGGTAGTTGGGTACTAGGGAAGGGGGTTGGTGGCTAGGGAAGGAGATTGGCGGCTAGGGAAGGAGATTGGTTGCTAGGGAAGGGGGTGGTGGCTAGGGAAGTGGGGTTGGTGTCTAGGGAATGTGGTTGGAGGCTGGGGAAGTAGGGTTGGTGGCTAGGGAAAGGGGTTGGTGGCTATGGAAGGGGGTTGGTAGCTAGGGAAGTGGGGTTGGAGGCTAGAAAAGGTGGTTGGAGGCTAGGAAAGTTGGGTTGGTGGCTAGGGAACGGGGTTGGTGGCTAGGGAAGGTTATTGGTGGCTAGGGAAGGGGGTTGGTGGCTAGGAAAGTGGGGTTGGTGTCTAGAGAAGGTCGTTGGAGGCTAGGGAAGTAGGGTTGGTGGCTAGGGAAGGAATATTGGTGGCTATGGAACGAGATTGGTGCCTCTGGAAATGTGGTTGGTAGCTAGGGAAGGGTGTTGGTTGCTAGGGAAGGGGGTTGGTGGCTAGGGAATGGGGTTGGTGGCTAGGGAAGGGGGTTGGTGGCTAGGAATGTGGTGTTGGTGTCTAGAGAAGGTCGTTGGAGGCTAAGGAAGTAGGGTTGGTGGCTATGGAAGGAATATTGGTGGCTAGGGAAGGAGATTGGTGCCTCTGGAAATGTGGTTGGTAGGTAGGGAAGGGTGTTGGTTCCTAGGGAAGGAGATTGGTTGCTAGGGAAGGGGGTGGTGGCTAGGGAAGTGGGGTTGGTGTCTAGGGAATGTGGTTGAAGGTAAGGGAAGTAGGGTTGTGGCTAGGGAAAGGGATTGGTGGCTAGGGAAGGGGGTTGGTGGCTAGGGAAGTGGGGTTGGTGTCTAGGGTAGGTGGTAGGAGGCTAGGGAAGTAGGGTTGGTGGCTAGGGAACGAATATTGGTGGCTAGGGAATGGGGTTGGTGGCAAGGGAAGGGGGTTGTTGGCTAGGAAAGGTAGTTGGAGTCTAGGAAAGTGGGGTTGGTGTCTAAGGTTGTTGGAGGGTAAGGTAGTAGGGTTGGTGGCTAGGGATGGGGGTTGGTGGCTAGGGAAGGGGGTTGGTGGCTAGGGAAGTGGGGTTGGTGTCTAGGAAAGGTGGTTGGAGTCTAGGAAAGTTGTGTTGGTGGCTAGGGAATGGGGTTGGTGGCTAGGGAAGGGGGTTGGTGGCTAGGAAAGTGGGGTTGGTGTCTAGAGAAGGTCGTTGGAGGCTAGGGAAGAAGGGTTGGTGGCAAGGGAAGGAATATTGGTGGCTAGGGAAGGAGATTGGTGGCTCGGGAAAAGGTGTTGGTAGCTAGGGAAGGGGGTTGGTGGCAAGGGAAGGAGATTGGTGGCTAGGGAACCGGGTTGGTGGCAAGGGAAGGGGGTTGGAGGCTGGGGAAGGAATATTGGTGGCTAGGGAAGGAGATTAGTGCCTCTGGAAATGCGATTGGTAGCTAGGGAAGGGTGTTGGTTGCTAGGGAAGGGGGTTGGTGGCTAGGGAAGTGGGGTTGGTGTCTAGGGAAGGTCATTGGAGGCTAGGGAAGTAGGGTTGGTGACAAGGGAAGGAATATTGGTGGCTAGGGAAAAGGTGTTGGTAGCTAAGGAAGGGGGTTGGTGGCTAGGGTAGGAGATTGGTGGCTAGGGAACGGGGTTGGTGGCAAGGGAAGGGGGTTGTTGGCTAGGGAAGTGGGGTTGGTGGCTGGGTTAGGGGGGTTGGTGGCTAGGGAAGGGGTTTGGTGACTAGGGAAGGGGTTTGGTGGCTAAGGAAGGGGTTTGGTAGCTAGGAAGTGAGGTTAGTGGCTAGGAAAGTAGGGTTGGTGGATAGGGAAGGGGGTTGGTGGCTAGGGAAGGGGTTGGTAGCTAGGGAAGGGGGTTGGTGGCTAGGGAAGGGGTTGGTAGCTAGGGAAGTGGGGTTGGTGTCTAGGGATTGTGGTTGGAGGCTGGGGAAGTAGGGTTGGTGGCTAGGGAAGGGGTTGGTGGCAAGGAAGGGGGTGGTGACTAGGGAAGGGGGTTGGTGACTAGGAAAGGGGTTGGTAGCTAGGGAAGTGGGGTTGGTGTCTAGGGAAGGTGGTTGGAGGCTGGGGAAGTAGGGTTGGTGGCTAGGGAAGGGGGTTGGTGGCTATGGAAGGGGGTTGGTGGCTAGGGAAGTGGGGTTGGAGTCTAGGAAAGGAGGTTGGAGGCTAGGGAAGTAGGGTTGGTGGCTAGGGAACGAATATTGGTGGCTAGGGAACGGGGTTGGTGGCAAGGGAAGGGGGTTGTTGGCTAGGGAAGTGGTGTTGGTGGCTGGGTTAGGGGGGTTGGTGGCTAGGGAAGGGGTTTGGTGACTAGGGAAGGGGTTTGGTGGCTAAGGAAGGGGTTTGGTAGCTAGGAAGTGAGGTTAGTGGCTAGGAAAGTAGGGTTGGTGGCTAGGGAAGGGGGTTGATGGCTTAGGAAGGGGGTTGGTGGCAAGGAAGGGGGTGGTGACTATGGAAGGGGGTTGGTGGATGGGAAAGGGGTTCGTAGCTAGGGAAGTGGGGTTGGTGTCTAGGGAAGGTGGTTGGAGGTTGGGGAAGTAGGGTTGGTGGCTAGGGAAGGGGGTTGGTGGCTAGGGAAGTGGGGTTGGTGTCTAGGGAAGGTCGTTGGAGGCTAGGGAAGTAGGGTTGGTGGCAAGGGAATGAATATTGGTGGCTAGGGATGGAGATTGGTGGCTCAGGAAAAGGTGTTGGTAGCTAGGGAATTGGGTTGGTGGCTAGGGAAGGAGATTGGTGGCTAGGGAAGGGGGTTGGTGGCTAGGGAAGGAGATTGGTGGCTAGGGAATTGATGTTAGTGGCTAGGAAAGTAGGGTTGGTGACTAGGGAACGGGGATGGTGGCCAGGAAAGGTGGTTGGAGTCTAGGAAAGTGTGGTTGGTGTCTAGGGAAGGTCGTTGGAGGTTAGGGAAGTAGGGTTACTGGCTAGGGAAGGAATATGGCTGACTAGGGAAGGAGATAAGTGGCTTGGAAAATGGGGTAGGTAGCTAGGGAAGGTAGTTGGGTACTAGGGAAGGGGGTTGGTGGCTAGGGAAGGAGATTGGCGGCTAGGGAAGGAGATTGGTTGCTAGGGAAGGGGGTGGTGGCTAGGGAAGTGGGGTTGGTGTCTAGGGAATGTGGTTGGAGGCTGGGGAAGTAGGGTTGGTGGCTAGGGAAAGGGGTTGGTGGCTATGGAAGGGGGTTGGTAGCTAGGGAAGTGGGGTTGGAGGCTAGAAAAGGTGGTTGGAGGCTAGGAAAGTTGGGTTGGTGGCTAGGGAACGGGGTTGGTGGCTAGGGAAGGTTATTGGTGGCTAGGGAAGGGGGTTGGTGGCTAGGAAAGTGGGGTTGGTGTCTAGAGAAGGTCGTTGGAGGCTAGGGAAGTAGGGTTGGTGGCTAGGGAAGGAATATTGGTGGCTATGGAACGAGATTGGTGCCTCTGGAAATGTGGTTGGTAGCTAGGGAAGGGTGTTGGTTGCTAGGGAAGGGGGTTGGTGGCTAGGGAATGGGGTTGGTGGCTAGGGAAGGGGGTTGGTGGCTAGGAATGTGGTGTTGGTGTCTAGAGAAGGTCGTTGGAGGCTAAGGAAGTAGGGTTGGTGGCTATGGAAGGAATATTGGTGGCTAGGGAAGGAGATTGGTGCCTCTGGAAATGTGGTTGGTAGCTAGGGAAGGGTGTTGGTTCCTAGGGAAGGAGATTGGTTGCTAGGGAAGGGGGTGGTGGCTAGGGAAGTGGGGTTGGTGTCTAGGGAATGTGGTTGAAGGTAAGGGAAGTAGGGTTGTGGCTAGGGAAAGGGATTGGTGGCTAGGGAAGGGGGTTGGTGGCTAGGGAAGTGGGGTTGGTGTCTAGGGTAGGTGGTAGGAGGCTAGGGAAGTAGGGTTGGTGGCTAGGGAACGAATATTGGTGGCTAGGGAATGGGGTTGGTGGCAAGGGAAGGGGGTTGTTGGCTAGGAAAGGTAGTTGGAGTCTAGGAAAGTGGGGTTGGTGTCTAAGGTTGTTGGAGGGTAAGGTAGTAGGGTTGGTGGCTAGGGATGGGGGTTGGTGGCTAGGGAAGGGGGTTGGTGGCTAGGGAAGTGGGGTTGGTGTCTAGGAAAGGTGGTTGGAGTCTAGGAAAGTTGTGTTGGTGGCTAGGGAATGGGGTTGGTGGCTAGGGAAGGGGGTTGGTTGCTAGGAAAGTGGGGTTGGTGTCTAGAGAAGGTCGTTGGAGGCTAGGGAAGAAGGGTTGGTGGCAAGGGAAGGAATATTGGTGGCTAGGGAAGGAGATTGGTGGCTCGGGAAAAGGTGTTGGTAGCTAGGGAAGGGGGTTGGTGGCAAGGGAAGGAGATTGGTGGCTAGGGAACCGGGTTGGTGGCAAGGGAAGGGGGTTGGAGGCTGGGGAAGGAATATTGGTGGCTAGGGAAGGAGATTAGTGCCTCTGGAAATGCGATTGGTAGCTAGGGAAGGGTGTTGGTTGCTAGGGAAGGGGGTTGGTGGCTAGGGAAGTGGGGTTGGTGTCTAGGGAAGGTCATTGGAGGCTAGGGAAGTAGGGTTGGTGACAAGGGAAGGAATATTGGTGGCTAGGGAAAAGGTGTTGGTAGCTAAGGAAGGGGGTTGGTGGCTAGGGTAGGAGATTGGTGGCTAGGGAACGGGGTTGGTGGCAAGGGAAGGGGGTTGTTGGCTAGGGAAGTGGGGTTGGTGGCTGGGTTAGGGGGGTTGGTGGCTAGGGAAGGGGTTTGGTGACTAGGGAAGGGGTTTGGTGGCTAAGGAAGGGGTTTGGTAGCTAGGAAGTGAGGTTAGTGGCTAGGAAAGTAGGGTTGGTGGATAGGGAAGGGGGTTGATGGCTTAGGAAGGGGGTTGGTGGCAAGGAAGGGGGTGGTGACTAGGGAACGGGGTTGGTGGCAAGGGAAGGGGGTTGTTGGCTAGGGAAGTGGTGTTGGTGGCTGGGTTAGGGGGGTTGGTGGCTAGGGAAGGGGTTTGGTGACTAGGGAAGGGGTTTGGTGGCTAAGGAAGGGGTTTGGTAGCTAGGGAAGTGAGGTTAGTGGCTGGGAAAGTAGGGTTGGTGGCTAGGGAAGGGGGTTGATGGCTTAGGGAGGGGGTTGGTGGCAAGGAAGGGGGTGGTGGCTAGGAAAGTTGGGTTGGTGGCTAGGGAATGGGGTTGGTGGCTAGGGAAGGGGGTTGGTGGCTAGGAAAGTGGGGTTGTTGTCTAGAGAAGGTCGTTGGAGGCTAGGGAAGTAGGGTTGGTGGCTAGGGAAGGAATATTGGTGGCTAGGGAACGAGATTGGTGCCTCTGGAAATGTGGTTGGTAGCTAGGGAAGGGTGTTGGTTGCTAGGGAAGGGGGTTGGTGGCTAGGGAATGGGGTTGGTGGCTAGGGAAGGGGGTTGGTGGCTAGGAAAGTGGTGTTGGTGTCTAGAGAAGGTCGTTGGAGGCTAGGGAAGTAGGGTTGGTGGCTAGGGAAGGAATATTGGTGGCTAGGGATTGAGATTGGTGCCTCTGGAAATGTGGTTGGTAGCTAGGGGAGGGTGTTGGTTGCTAGGGATGGGGGTTGGTGGCTAGGGACTGGGGTTGGGGGCTAGAGAAAGGGGTTGGTGGCAAGGGAAGGTGGTTGGTGGCTAGGAAAGTAGGGTTGGTGGCTAGGGAAGGGGTTTGGTGACTAGGGAAGGGGTTTGGTAGCTAGGGAAGTGAGGTTAGTGGCTAGGAAAGTAGGGTTGGTGGCTAGGGAAAGGGGTTGGTGGCTAGGAAAGGGGTTGGTAGCTAGGGTAGTGGGGTTGGTGTCTAGGGAACTTTGTTGGAGGCTAGGGAAGGGGTTTGGTGGCTAAGGAAGGGGTTTGGTAGCTAGGGAAGTGAGGTTAGTGGCTAGGAAAGTAGAGTTGGTGGCTAGGGAAGGGGTTGATTTCTTAGGAAGGGGGTTGGTGGCAAGGAAGGGGGTGGTGACTAGGGAAGGGGGTTGGTGGCTAGGAAAGGGGTTGGTAGCTAGGGAAGTGGGGTTGGTGTCTAGGGAAGTTGGTTGGAGGCTGGGGAAGTAGGGTTGGTGGCTAGGGAAGGGGGTTGGTGGCTATGGAAGGGGGTTGGTGGCTAGGGAAGTGGGGTTGGAGGCTAGGAAAGGAGGTTGGAGGCTAGGAAAGTTGGGTTGGTGGCTAGGGAAGGGGGTTGGTGGCTAGGGAAGGAGATTGGTGGCTAGGGAAGGGGGTTGGTGGCTAGGGAAGGAGATTGTTTGCTAGGGAAGGGGGTGGTGGCTAGGGAAGTGGGGTTGGTGTCTAGGGAATGTGGTTGGAGGCTGGGGAAGTAGGGTTGGTGGCTAGGGAAGGGGGTTGGTGGCTATGGAAGGGGGTTGGTGGCTAGGGAAGTGGGGTTGGAGGCTAGGAAAGGAGGTTGGAGGCTAGGAAAGTTGGGTTGGTGGCTAGAGAACGGGGTTGGTGGCTAGGGAAGGGGGTTGGTGGCTAGGGAAGGAGATTGGTGGCTAGGGAAGGGGGTTGGTGGCTAGGGAAGGAGATTGTTTGCTAGGGAAGGGGGTGGTGGCTAGGGAAGTGGGGTTGGTGTCTAGGGAATGTGGTTGGAGGCTGGGGAAGTAGGGTTGGTGGCTAGGGAAGGGGGTTGGTGGCTATGGAAGGGGGTTGGTGGCTAGGGAAGTGGGGTTGGAGGCTAGAAAAGGTGGTTGGAGGCTAGGAAAGTTGGGTTGGTGGCTAGGGAACGGGGTTGGTGGCTAGGGAAGGGGGTTGGTGGCTAGAGAAGGTCGTTGGAGGCTAGGGAAGTAGGGTTGGTGGCTAGGGAAGGAATATTGGTGGCTATGGAACGAGATTGGTGCCTCTGGAAATGTGGTTGGTAGCTAGGGAAGGGTGTTGGTTGCTAGGGAAGGGGGTTGGTGGCTAGGGAATGGGGTTGGTGTCTAGGGAATGGGGTTGGTGGCTAGGGAAGTGGGTTGGTGGCTAGGAAAGTGGTGTTGGTGTCTAGAGAAGGTCGTTGGAGGCTAGGGAAGTAGGGTTGGTGGCTAGGGAAGGAATATTGGTGGCTATGGAACGAGATTGGTGCCTCTGGAAATGTGGTTGGTAGCTAGGGAAGGGTGTTGGTTGCTAGGGAAGGAGATTGGTTCCTAGGGAAGGGGGTGGTGGCTAGGGAAGTGGGGTTGGTGTCTAGGGAATGTGGTTGAAGGTAAGGGAAGTAGGGTTGTGGCTAGGGAAAGGGATTGGTGGCTAGGGAAGGGGGTTGGTGGCTAGGGAAGTGGGGTTGGTGTCTAGGGTAGGTGGTAGGAGGCCACGGAAGTAGGGTTGGTGGCTAGGGAACGAATATTGGTGGCTAGGGAACGGGGTTGGTGGAAAGGGAAGGGGGTTGTTGGCTAGGAAAGGTAGTTGGAGTCTAGGAAAGTGGGGTTGGTGTCTAAGGAAGGTGGTTGGAGGGTAAGGTAGTAGGGTTGGTGGCTAGGGAAGGGGGTTGGTGGCTAGGGAAGGGGGTTGGTGGCTAGGGAAGTGGGGTTGGTGTCTAGGAAAGGTGGTTGGAGTCTAGGAAAGTTGTGTTGGTGGCTAGGGAATGGGGTTGGTGGCTAGGGAAGGGGGTTGGTGGCTAGGAAAGTGGGGTTGGTGTCTAGAGAAGGTCGTTGGAGGCTAGGGAAGAAGGGTTGGTGGCAAGGGAAGGAATATTGGTGGCTAGGGAAGGAGATTGGTGGCTCGGGAAAAGGTGTTGGTAGCTAGGGAAGGGGGTTGGTGGCTAGGGAAGGAGATTGGTAGCTAGGGAAGGGGGTTGGTGTCTAGGGAAGGAGGTTGGTGGCTAGGGAAGTGATGTTAGTGGCGAAGAAAGTAGGGTTGGTGGCTAGGGAAGGGGGTTGATGGCTTGGGAAGGGGGTGGTGACTAGGGAAGGGGGTTGGTGGCTAGGAAAGGTGGTTGGAGTCTAGGAAAGTGGGGTTGGTGTCTAAGGAAGGTGGTTGGAGGGTAGGGTAGTAGGGTAGTAGGGTTGGTGGCTAGGGAAGGGGGTTGGTGGCAAGGGAAGGGGGTTGGTGGCTAGGGAAGTGGGGTTGGTGTCTAGGAAAGGTGGTTGGAGTCTAGGAAAGTTGGGTTGGTGGCTAGGGAATGGGGTTGGTGGCTAGGGAAGGGGGTTGGTGGCTAGGAAAGTGGGGTTGGTGTCTAGAGAAGGTCGTTGGAGGCTAGGGAAGTAGGGTTGGTGGCTAGGGAAGGAATATTGGTGGCTAGGGAACGAGATTGGTGCCTCTGGAAATGTGGTTGGTAGCTAGGGAAGGGTGTTGGTGGCTAGGAAAGTGGTGTTGGTGTCTAGAGAAGGTCATTGGAGGCTAGGGAAGTAGGGTTGGTGGCTAGGGAAGGAATATTGGTGGCTAGGGATTGAGATTGGTGCCTCTGGAAATGTGGTTGGTATCTAGGGGAGGGTGTTGGTTGCTAGGGAAGGGGGTTGGTGGCTAGGGAATGGGGTTGGTGGCTAGAGAAAGGGGTTGGTGGCTAGGGAATGGGGTTGGTGGCAAGGGAAGGGGGTTGGTGGCTAGGGAAGGGGGTTGGTGGCTAGGGAAGTGGGGTCGGTGTCTAGGGAAGGTCGTTGGAGGCTAGGGAAGTAGGGTTGGTGGCTAGGGAAGGAATATTGCTGGCTAGGGAAGGAGATTGGTGCCTCTGGAAATGTGGTTGGTAGCTAGGGGAGGGTGTTGGTTGCTAGGGAAGGGGGTTGGTGGCTAGGGAATGGGGTTGGTGGCAAGGGAAAGGGGTTGGTGGCTAGGGAATGGGGTTGGTGGCAAGGGAAGGGGGTTGTTGGCAAGGGAAGTGGGGTTGGTGGCTGGGTTAGGGGGGTTGGTGGCAAGGGAAAGTCGTTGGAGGCTAGGGATGCAAGATTGGTGGCTAGGGAAGGAATATTGCTGGCTAGGGAAGGAGATTGGTGCCTCTGGAAATGGGGTTGGTAGCTAGGGAAGGGTGTTGGTTGCTAGGGAAGGGGGTTGGTGGCTAGGGAAGGGGGTTGGTGGCTAGGGAAGGAGATTGGTGGCTAGGGAAGTGATGTTAGTGGCTAGGAAAGTAGGGTTGGTGACTAGGGAAGGGGGATGGTGGCCAGGAAAGGTGGTTGGAGTCTAGGAAAGTGGGGTTGGTGTCTAGGGAAGGTCGTTGGAGGCTTGGGAAGTAGGGTTACTGGCTAGGGAAGGAATATAGCTGGCCAGGGAAGGAGATAAGTGGCTCGGAAAATGGGGTAGGGAGCTAGGGAAGGGAGTTGGGTACTAGGGAAGGGGGTTGGTGGCTAGGGAAAGAGATTGGTGGCTAGGGAAGGAGATTGGTTGCTAGGGAAGGGGGTGGTGTCTAGGGAAGTGTGGTTGGTGTCTAGTGAATGTGTTTGGAGGCTGGGGAAGTAGGGTTGGTGGCTAGGGAAGGGGGTTGGTGGCTATGGAAGGGGGTTGGTGGCTAGGGAAGTAGGGTTGGTGGCTAGGGAAGGAATATTGCTGGCTAGGGAAGGAGATTGGTGCCTCTGGAAATGTGGTTGGTAGCTAGGGGAGGGTGTTGGTTGCTAGGGAAGGGGGTTGGTGGCTAGGGAATGGGGTTGGTGGCAAGGGAAGGGGGTTGGTGGCTAGGGAAGGGGGTTGGTGGCTAGGGAAGTGGGGTTGGTGTCTAGGGAAGGTCGTTGGAGGCAAGGGAAGTAGGGTTGGTGGCTAGGGAAGGAATATTGCTGGCTAGGGAAGGAGATTGGTGCCTCTGGAAATGTGGTTGGTAGCTAGGGGAGGGTGTTGGTTGCTAGGGAAGGGGGTTGGTGGATAGGGAATGGGGTTGGTGGCTAGGGAAAGGGGTTGGTGGCTAGGGAATGGGGTTGGTGGCAAGGGAAGGGGGTTGTTGGCAAGGGAAGTGGGGTTGGTGGCTGGGTTAGGGGGGTTGGTGGCAAGGGAAAGTCGTTGGAGGCTAGGGAAGCAGGATTGGTGGCTAAGGAAGGAATATTGCTGGCTAGGGAAGGAGATTGGTGCCTCTGGAAATGGGGTTGGTAGCTAGGGAAGGGTGTTGGTTGCTAGGGAAGGGGTTGGTGGCTAGGGAATGGGGTTGGTGGCTAGGGAAGGGGGTTGGTGGCTAGGGAAGTGGGGTTGGTGTCTAGGGAAGGTCGTTGGAGGCAAGGGAAGTAGGGTTGGTGGCAAGGGAAGGAATATTGGTGGCTAGGGAAGGAGATTGGTGGCTCGGGAAAAGGTGTTGGTAGCTAGGGAAGGGTGTTGGTGGCTAGGGAAGGAGATTGGTGGCTAGGGAAGGGGGTTGGTGGCTAGGGAAGGAGATTGGTGGCTAGTGAAGTGATGTTAGTGGCTAGGAAAGTAGGGTTGGTGACTAGGGAAGGGGGATGGTGGCCAGGAAAGGTGGTTGGAGTCTAGAAAAGTGGGGTTGGTGTCTAGGGAAGGTCGTTGGAGGCTTGGGAAGTAGGGTTACTGGCCAGGGAAGGAATATAGCTGCCCAGGGAAGGAGATAAGTGGCTCGGAAAATGGGGTAGGGAGCTAGGGAAGGGAGTTGGGTACTAGGGAAGGGGGTTGGTGGCTAGGGAAGGAGATTGGTGGCTAGGGAAGGAGGTTGGTTGCTAGGGAAGGGGGTGGTGGCTAGGGAAGTGTGGTTGGTGGCCAGGGAAGGAATATTGCTGGCTAGGGAAGTTGATTGGTGCCTCTGGAAATGTGGTTGGTAGCTAGGGGAGGGTGTTGGTTGCTAGGGAAGGGGGTTGGTGGCTAGGGAATGGGGTTGGTGGCTAGAGAAAGGGGTTGGTGGTTAGGGAATGGGGTTGGTGGCAAGGGAAGGGGGTTGGTGGCTAGGGAAGGGGGTTGGTGGCTAGGGAAGTGGGGTTGGTGTCTAGTGAAGGTCGTTGGAGGCTAGGGAAGTAGGGTTGGTGGCTAGGGAAGGAATATTGCTGGCTAGGGAAGGAGATTGGTGCCTCTGGAAATGTGGTTGGTAGCTAGGGGAGGGTGTTGGTTGCTAGGGAAGGGGGTTGGTGGATAGGGAATGGGGTTGGTGGCTAGGGAAAGGGGTTGGTGGCTAGGGAATGGGGTTGGTGGCAAGGGAAGGGGGTTGTTGGCAAGGGAAGTGGGGTTGGTGGCTGGGTTAGGGGGGTTGTTGGCTAGGGAAAGTCGTTGGAGGCTAGGGAAGCAGGATTGGTGGCTAGGGAAGGAATATTGCTGGCTAGGGAAGGAGATTGGTGCCTCTGGAAATGGGGTTGGTAGCTAGGGAAGGGTGTTGGTTGATAGGGAAGGGGGTTGGTGGCTAGGGAATGGGGTTGGTGGCTAGGGAAGGGGGTTGGTGGCTAGGGAAGTGGGGTTGGTGTCTAGGGAAGGTCGTTGGAGGCTAGGGAAGTAGGGTTGGTGGCAAGGGAAGGAATATTGGTGGCTAGGGAAGGAGATTGGTGGCTCGGGAAAAGGTGTTGGTAGCTAGGGAAGGGTGTTGGTGGCCAGGGAAGGAGATTGGTGGCTAGGGAAGGGGGTTGGTGGCTAGGGAAGGAGATTGGTGGCTAGGGAAGTGATGTTAGTGGCTAGGAAAGTAGGGTTGGTGACTAGGGAAGGGGGATGGTGGCCAGGAAAGGTGGTTGGAGTCTAGGAAAGTGGGGTTGGTGTCTAGGGAAGGTCGTTGGAGGCTTGGGAAGTAGGGTTACTGGCTAGGGAAGGAATATAGCTGGCCAGGGAAGGAGATAAGTGGCTTGGAAAATGGGGTAGGTAGCTAGGGAAGGGAGTTGGGTACTAGGGAAGGGGGTTGGTGACTAGGGAAGGAGATTGGTGGCTAGGGAAGGAGATTGGTTGCTAGGGAAGGGGGTGGTGGCTAGGGAAGTGTGGTTGGTGTCTAGTGAATGTGTTTGGTGGCAGGGGAAGTAGGGTTGGTGGCTAGGGAAGGGGGTTGGTGGCTAGGGAAGTGGGGTTGGAGGCTAGAAAAGGTGGTTGGAGGCTAGGAAAGTTGGGTTGGTGGCTAGGGAACGGGGTTGGTGGCTAGGGAAGGGGGTTGGTGGCTAGGAAAGTGGGGTTGGTGTCTAGAGAAGGTCGTTGGAGGCTAGGGAAGTAGGGTTGGTGGCTAGGGAAGGAATATTGGTGGCTAGGGAACGAGATTGGTGCCTCTGGAAATGTGGTTGGTAGCTAGGGAAGGGTGTTGGTTGCTAGGGAAGGGGGTTGGTGGCTAGGGAATGGGGTTGGTGGCTAGGGAAGGGGGTTGGTGGCTAGGAAAGTGGTGTTGGTGTCTAGAGAAGGTCGTTGGAGGATAGGGAAGTAGGGTTGGTGGCTAGGGAAGGAATATTGGTGGCTAGGGAAGGAGATTGGTGCCTCTGGAAATGTGGTTGGTAGCTAGGGAAGGGTGTTGGTTGCTAGGGAAGGGGGTTGGTGGCTAGGGAAGGATATTGGTGGCTAGGTAAGGAGATTGGTTGCTAGGGAAGTAGGGTTGGTGGCTAGGGAACGAATATTGGTGGCTAGGGAACGGGGTTGGTGGCAAGGAAAGGGGGTTGTTGGCTAGGGAAGTGGGGTTGGTGGCTGGGTTAGGGGGGTTGGTGTCTAGGGTAGGTGGTAGGAGGCTAGGGAAGTAGGGTTGGTGGCTAGGGAACGAATATTGGTGGCTAGGGAACGGGGTTGGTGGCAAGGAAAGGGGGTTGTTGGCTAGGGAAGTGGGGTTGGTGGCTGGGTTAGGGGGGTTGGTGGCTAGGGAAGGGGTTTGGTGACTAGGGAAGGGGTTTGGTGGCTAAGGAAGGGGTTTGGTAGCTAGGGAAGTGAGGTTAGTGGCTAGGAAAGTAGGGTTGGTGGCTAGGGAAGGGGGTTGGTGGCTAGGAAAGGGGTTGGTAGCTAGGGAAGTGGGGTTGGTGTCTAGGGAAGGGGGTTGGTGGCTATGGAAGGGGGTTGGTTGTTAGGGAAGTGTGGTTTGAGGCTAGGAAAGGTGGTTGGTGGCTAGGAAAGTAGGGTTGGTGGCTAGAGAAGGGGTTTGGTGACTAGGGAAGGGGTTTGGTGGCTAAGGAAGGGGTTTGGTAGCTATGGGAAGTGAGGTTAGTGGCTAGGAAAGTAGGGTTGGTGGCTAGGGAAAGGGGTTGGTGGCTAGGAAAGGGGTTAGTAGCTACGGTAGTGGGGTTGGTGTCTAGGGAACTTTGTTGGAGGCTAGGGAAGGGGGGTGGTGGCTAGGGAAGGAATATTGGTGGCTAGGGAATGAATATTGGTGGCTAGGGAAGGAGATTAGTGCCTCTGGAAATGCGATTGGTATCTAGGGAAGGGTGTTGGTTGCTAGGGAAGTTGGTTGGTGGCTAGGGAATGGGGTTGGTGGCTAGGGAAGGGGGTTAGTGGCTAGGGAAGTGGGGTTGGTGTCTAGGGAAGGTCATTGGAGGCTAGGGAAGTAGGGTTGGTGGCAAGGGAAGGAATATTGGTGGCTAGGGAAGGAGATTGGTGGCTCGGGAAAAGGTGTTGGTAGCTAAGGAAGGGGGTTGGTGGCTAGGGAAGGAGATTGGTGGCTAGGGAACGGGGTTGGTGGCAAGGGAAGGGGGTTGGAGGCTGGGGAAGGAATATTGGTGGCTAGGGAAGGAGATTAGTGCCTCTGGAAATGCGATTGGTAGCTAGGGAAGGGTGTTGGTTGCAAGGGAAGGGGGTTGGTGGCTAGGGAATGGGGTTGGTGGCTAGGGAAGGGGGTTGTTGGCTAAGGAAGTGGGGTTGGTGGCTAGGAAAGGAGGTTGGAGGCTAGGAAAGGAGGTTGGAGGCTAGGGAAGTAGGGTTGGTGGCTAGGGAACGAATATTGGTGGCTAGGGAACGGGGTTGGTGGCAAGGGAAGGGGGTTGTTGGCTAGGGAAGTGGTGTTGGTGGCTGGGTTAGGGGGGTTGGTGGCTAGGGAAAGGGTTTGGTGACTAGAGAAGGGGTTTGGTGGCTAAGGAAGGGGTTTGGTAGCTAGGAAGTGAGGTTAGTGGCTAGGAAAGTAGGGTTGGTGGCTAGGGAAGGGGGTTGATGGCTTAGGAAGGGGGTTGGTGGCAAGGAAGGGGGTGGTGACTAGGGAAGGGGGTTGGTGGCTAGGAAAGGGGTTCGTAGCTAGGGAAGTGGGGTTGGTGTCTAGGGAAGGTGGTTGGAGGCTGGGGAAGTAGGGTTGGTGGCTATGGAAGGGGGTTGGTGGCTATGGAAGGGTGTTGGTGGCTATGGAAGGGGGTTGGTGGCTAGGGAAGTGGGGTTGGAGGCTAGGAAAGGAGGTTGGAGGCTAGGAAAGTTGGGTTGGTGGCTAGGGAACGGTGTTGGTGGCTAGGGAAGGGGGTTGGAGCCTAGGAAATTTGGGATGGTGGCTAGGGAACGGGGTTGGAGGCTAGTGAAGGGGGTTGTTGGCTAGGGAAGTGGGGTTGGTGTCTAGGGAAGGTTGTTGGAGGCTAGGGAAGTAGGGTTGGTGGCTAGGGAAGGAATATTGGTGGCTAGGGAAGGAGATTGGTGCCTCTGGAAATGCGGTTGGTAGCTAGGGAAGGGTGTTGGTTGCTAGGGAAGGGGGTTGGTGGCTAGGGAATGGGGTTGGTGGCTAGGGAATGTGTTTGGAGGTAAGGGAAGTAGGGTTGTGGCTAGGGAAGGGGGTTGGTGGCTATAGAAGGGGGTTGGTGGCTAGGGAAGTGGGGTTGGTAGCTAGGGAAGTGGGGTTGGTGTCTAGGGAAGTAGGGTTGGTGGCTAGGGAACGAATATTGGTGGCTAGGGAACGGGGTTGGTGGCAAGGGAAGGGGGTTGTTGGCAAGGGAAGTGGGGTTGGTAGCTAGGAAAGGGGTTGGTAGCTAGGGAAGTGGGGTTTTTGTCTAGGGAAGGGGGTTTGTGTCTAGGGAAGGGGGTTGGTGGCTATGGAAGGGGGTTGGTGGCTAGGGAAGTGGGGTTGGAGGCTAGGAAAGGTGGTTGGAGGCAAGGAAAGTTGGGTTGGTGGCTAGGGAACGGTGTTGGTGGCTAGGGAAGGGGGTTGGAGGCTAGGAAATTTGGGATGGTGGCTAGGGAACGGGGTTGGAGGCTAGGGAAGGGGGTTGTTGGCTAGGGAAGTGGCGTTGGTGTCTAGGGAAGGTCGTTGGAGGCTAGGGAAGTTGTGTTGGTGGCTAGGGAATGGGGTTGGTGGCTAGGGAAGGGGGTTGGTGGCTAGGAAAGTGGGGTTGGTGTCTAGAGAAGGTCGTTGGAGGCTAGGGAAGAAGGGTTGGTGGCAAGGGAAGGAATATTGGTGGCTAGGGAAGGAGATTGGTGGCTCGGGAAAAGGTGTTGGTAGCTAGGGAAGGGGGTTGGTGGCTAGGGAAGGAGATTGGTGGCTAGGGAACGGGGTTGGTGGCAAGGGAAGGGGGTTGGAGGCTGGGGAAGGAATATTGGTGGCTAGGGAAGGAGATTAGTGCCTCTGGAAATGCGATTGGTAGCTAGGGAAGGGTGTTGGTTGCTAGGGAAGGGGGTTGGTGGCTAGGGAATGGGGTTGATGGCTAGGGAAGGGGGTTGGTGGCTAGGGAAGTGGAGTTGGAGGCTAGGAAAGGAGTTTTGTAGGCTAGGAAATGGAGGTTGGAGGTTAGGGAAGTAGGGTTGGTGGCTAGGGAACGAATATTGGTGGCTAGGGAACGGGGTTGGTGGCAAGGGAAGGGGGTTGTTGGCTAGGGAAGTGGTGTTGGTGGCTGGGTTAGGGGGGTTGGTGGCTAGGGAAAGGGTTTGGTGACTAGGGAAGGGGTTTGGTGGCTAAGGAAGGGGTTTGGTAGCTAGGAAGTGAGGTTAGTGGCTAGGAAAGTAGGGTTGGTGGCTAGGGAAGGGGGTTGATGGCTTAGGAAGGGGGTTGGTGGCAAGGAAGGGGGTGGTGACTAGGGAAGGGGGTTGGTGGCTAGGAAAGGGGTTCGTAGCTAGGGAAGTGGGTTGGTGTCTAGGGAAGTCGGTTGGAGGCTGGGGAAGTAGGGTTGGTGGCTATGGAAGGGGGTTGGTGGCTATGGAAGGGGGTTGGTGGCTATGGAAGGGGGTTGGTGGCTAGGGAAGTGGGGTTGGAGGCTAGGAAAGGAGGTTGGAGGCTAGGAAAGTTGGGTTGGTGGCTAGGGAACGGTGTTGGTGGCTAGGGAAGGGGGTTGGAGGCTAGGAAATTTGGGATGGTGGCTAGGGAACGGGGTTGGAGGCTAGTGAAGGGGGTTGTTGGCTAGGGAAGTGGGGTTGGTGTCTAGGGAAGGTTGTTGGAGGCTAGGGAAGTAGGGTTGGTGGCTAGGGAAGGAATATTGGTGGCTAGGGAAGGAGATTGGTGCCTCTGGAAATGCGGTTGGTAGCTAGGGAAGGGTGTTGGTTGCTAGGGAATGGGGTTGGTGGCTAGGGAATGGGGTTGGTGGCTAGGGAATGTGGTTGGAGGTAAGGGAAGTAGTGTTGTGGCTAGGGAAGGGGGTTGGTGGCTAGGGAAGGGGGTTGGTGGCTAGGGAAGTGGGGTTGGTAGCTAGGGAAGTGGGGTTGGTGTCTAGGGTAGGTGGTAGGAGGCTAGGGAAGTAGGGTTGGTGGCTAGGGAACGAATATTGGTGGCTAGGGAACGGGGTTGGTGGCAAGGGAAGGGGGTTGTTGGCAAGGGAAGTGGGGTTGGTGGCTGGGTTAGGGGGGTTGGTGGCTAGGGAAGGGGTTTGGTGGCTAGGGAAGGGGGTTGGTGGCTAGGAAAGGGGTTGGTAGCTAGGGAAGTGGGGTTGGTGTCTAGGGAAGGGGGTTGGTGTCTAGGGAAGGGGGTTGGTGGCTATGGAAGGGGGTTGGTGGCTAGGGAAGTGGGGTTGGAGGCTAGGAAAGGTGGTTGGAGGCTAGGAAAGTTGGGTTGGTGGCTAGGGAACGGTGTTGGTGGCTAGGGAAGGGGGTTGGAGGCTAGGAAATTTGGGATGGTGGCTAGGGAACGGGGTTGGAGGCTAGGGAAGGGGGTTGTTGGCTAGGGAAGTGGGGTTGGTGTCTAGGGAAGGTCGTTGGAGGCTAGGGAAGTAGGGTTGGTGGCTAGGGAAGGAATATTGGTGGCTAGGGAAGGAGATTGGTGCCTCTGGAAATTCAGTTGGTAGCTAGGGAAGGGTGTTGGTTGCTAGGGACGGGGGTTGGAGGCTAGGGAATGGGGTTGGTGGCTAGGGAAGGGGGTTGGTGGCTAGGGAAGTGGGTTTGGTGTCTAGGGAACGGGGTTGGAGGGTAAGGTAGTAGGGTTGGTGGCTAGGGAAGGGGGTTGGTGGCTAGGGAAGGGGGTTGGTGGCTAGGGAAGAGGGGTTGGTGTCTAGGAAAGTGGGGTTGGTGTCTAGAGAAGGTCGTTGGAGGCTAGGGAAGAAGGGTTGGTGGCAAGGGAAGGAATATTGGTGGCTAGGGAAGGAGATTGGTGGCTCGGGAAAAGGTGTTGGTAGCTAGGGAAGGGGGTTGGTGGCTAGGGAAGGAGATTGGTAGCTAGGGAAGGGGGTTGGTGTCTAGGGAAGGAGGTTGGTGGCTAGGGAAGTGATGTTAGTGGCTAGGAAAGTAGGGTTGGTGGCTAGGGAAGGGGGTTGATGGCTTGGGAAGGGGGTGGTGACTAGGGAAGGGGGTTGGTGGCTAGGAAAGGTGGTTGGAGTCTAGGAAAGTGGGGTTGGTGTCTAAGGAAGGTGGTTGGAGGGTAGGGTAGTAGGGTTGGTGGCTAGGGAAGGGGGTTGGTGGCAAGGGAAGGGGGTTGGTGGCTATGGAAGTGGGGTTGTTGTCTAGGAAAGGTGGTTGGAGTCTAGGAAAGTTGGGTTGGTGGCTAGGGAATGGGGTTGTTGGCTAGGGAAGGGGGTTAGTGGCTAGGAAAGTGGGGTTGGTGTCTAGAGAAGGTCGTTGGAGGCTAGGGAAGTAGGGTTGGTGGCTAGGGAAGGAATATTGGTGGCTAGGGAACGAGATTGGTTCCTCTGGAAATGTGGTTGGTAGCTAGGAAAGGGTGTTGGTTGCTAGGGAAGGGGGTTGGTGGCTAGGGAATGGGGTTGGTGGCTAGGGAAGGGGGTTGGTGGCTAGGAAAGTAGTGTTGGTGTCTAGAGAAGGTCGTTGGAGGCTAGGGAAGTAGGGTTGGTGGCTAGGGAAGGAATATTGGTGGCTAGGGATTGAGATTGGTGCCTCTGGAAATGTGGTTGGTAGCTAGGGGAGGGTGTTGGTTGCTAATGAAGGGGGTTGGTGGCTAGGGAATGGGGTTGGTGGCTAGAGAAAGGGGTTGGTGGCTAGGGAATGGGGTTGGTGGCAAGGGAAGGGGGTTGGTGGCTAGGGAAGGGGGTTGGTGGCTAGGGAAGTGGGGTCGGTGTCTATGGAAGGTCGTTGGAGGCTAGGGAAGTAGGGTTGGTAGCTAGGGAAGGAATATTGCTGGCTAGGGAAGGAGATTGGTGCCTCTGGAAATGTGGTTGGTAGCTAGGGGAGGGTGTTGGTTGCTAGGGAAGGGGGTTGGTGGCTAGGGAATGGGGTTGGTGGCTAGAGAAAGGGGTTGGTGGCTAGGGAATGGGGTTGGTGGCAAGGGAAGGGGGTTGGTGGCTAGGGAAGGGGGTTGGTGGCTAGGGAAGTGGGGTTGGTGTCTAGGGAAGGTCGTTGGAGGCTAGGGAAGTAGGGTTGGTGGCTAGGGAAGGAATATTGCTGGCTAGGGAAGGAGATTGGTGCCTCTGGAAATGTGGTTGGTAGCTAGGGGAGGGTGTTGGTTGCTAGGGAAGGGGGTTGGTGGCTAGGGAATGGGGTTGGTGGCTAGGGAAAGGGGTTGGTGGCTAGGGAATGGGGTTGGTGGCAAGGGAAGGGGGTTGGTGGCTAGGGAAGGGGGTTGGTGGCTAGGGAAGTGGGGTTGGTGTCTAGGGAAGGTCGTTGGAGGCTAGGGAAGTAGGGTTGGTGGCTAGGGAAGGAATATTGCTGGCTAGGGAAGGAGATTGGTGCCTCTGGAAATGTGCTTGGTAGCTAGGGGAGGGTGTTGGTTGCTAGGGAAGGGGGTTGGTGGATAGGGAATGGGGTTGGTGGCTAGGGAAAGGGGTTGGTGGCTAGGGAATGGGGTTGGTGGCAAGGGAAGGGGGTTGTTGGCAAGGGAAGTGGGGTTGGTGGCTGGGTTAGGGGGGTTGGTGGCTAGGGAAAGTCGTTGGAGGCTAGGGAAGCAGGATTGGTGGCTAGGGAAGGAATATTGCTGAATAGGGAAGGAGATTGGTGCCTCTGGAAATGGGGTTGGTAGCTAGGGAAGGGTGTTGGTTGCTAGGGAAGGGGGTTGGTGGCTAGGGAATGGGGTTGGTGGCTAGGGAAGGGGGTTGGTGGCTAGGGAAGTGGGGTTGGTGTCTAGGGAAGGTCGTTGGAGGCTAGGGAAGTAGGGTTGGTGGCAAGGGAAGGAATATTGGTGGCTAGGGAAGGAGATTGGTGGCTCGGGAAAAGGTGTTGGTAGCTAGGGAAGGGTGTTGGTGGCCAGGGAAGGAGATTGGTGGCTAGGGAAGGGGGTTGGTGGCTAGGGAAGGAGATTGGTGGCTAGGGAAGTGATGTTAGTGGCTAGGAAAGTAGGGTTGGTGACTAGGGAAGGGGGATGGTGGCCAGGAAAGGTGGTTGGAGTCTAGGAAAGTGGGGTTGGTGTCTAGGGAAGGTCGTTGGAGGCTAGGGAAGTAGGGTTACTGGCTAGGGAAGGAATATAGCTGGCCAGGGAAGGAGATAAGTGGCTTGGAAAATGGGGTAGGTAGCTAGGGAAGGGAGTTGGGTACTAGGGAAGGGGGTTGGTGGCTAGGGAAGGAGATTGGTGGCTAGGGAAGGAGATTGGTTGCTAGGGAAGGGGGTGGTGGCTAGGGAAGTGTGGTTGGTGTCTAGTGAATGTGTTTGGAGGCTGGGGAAGTAGGGTTGGTGGCTAGGGAAGGGGGTTGGTGGCTATGGAAGGGGGTTGGTGGCTAGGGAAGTGGGGTTGGAGGCTAGAAAAGGTGGTTGGAGGCTAGGAAAGTTGGGTTGGTGGCTAGGGAACGGGGTAGGTGGCTAGGGAAGGGGGTTGGTGGCTAGGAAAGTGGGGTTGGTGTCTAGAGAAGGTCGTTGGAGGCTAGGGAAGTAGGGTTGGTGGCTAGGGAAGGAATATTGGTGGCTAGGGATTGAGATTGGTGCCTCTGGAATGTGGTTGGTAGCTAGGGGAGGGTGTTGGTTGCTAGGGAAGGGGGTTGGTGGCTAGGGAATGGGGTTGGTGGCTAGAGAAAGGGGTTGGTGGCTAGGGAATGGGGTTGGTGGCAAGGGAAGGGGGTTGGTGGCTAGGGAAGGGGGTTGGTGGCTAGGGAAGTGGGGTCGGTGTCTAGGGAAGGTCGTTGGAGGCTAGGGAAGTAGGGTGGGTGGCTAGGGAAGGAATATTGCTGGCTAGTGAAGGAGATTGGTGCCTCTGGAAATGTGGTTGGTAGCTAGGGGAGGGTGTTGGTTGCTAGGGAAGGGGGTTGGTGGCTAGGGAATGGGGTTGGTGGCTAGAGAAAGGGGTTGGTGGCTAGGGAATGGGGTTGGTGGCAAGGGAAGGGGGTTGGTGGCTATGGAAGGGGGTTGGTGGCTAGGGAAGTGGGGTTGGTGTCTAGGGAAGGTCGTTGGAGGCTAGGGAAGTAGGGTTGGTGGCTAGGGAAGGAATATTGCTGGCTAGGGAAGGAGATTGGTGCCTCTGGAAATGTGGTTGGTAGCTAGGGGAGGGTGGTGGTTGCTAGGGAAGGGGTTTGGTGGCTAGGGAATGGGGTTGGTGGCTAGGGAAAGGGGTTGGTGGCTAGGGAATGGGGTTGGTGGCAAGGGAAGGGGGTTGTTGGCAAGGGAAGTGGGGTTGGTGGCTGGGTTAGGGGGGTTGGTGGCAAGGGAAAGTCGTTGGAGGCTAGGGAAGCAGGATTGGTGGCTAGGGAAGGAATATTGCTGGCTAGGGAAGGAGATTGGTGCCTCTGGAAATGGGGTTGGTAGCTAGGGAAGGGTGTTGGTTGCTAGGGAAGGGGGTTGGTGGCTAGGGAATGGGGTTGGTGGCTAGGGAAGGGGGTTGGTGCCTAGGGAAGTGGGGTTGGTGTCTAGGGAAGGTCGTTGGAGGCTAGGGAAGTAGGGTTGGTGGCAAGGGAAGGAATATTGGTGGCTAGGGAAGGAGATTGGTGGCTCGGGAAAAGGTGTTGGTAGCTAGGGAAGGGTGTTGGTGGCTAGGGAAGGAGATTGGTGGCTAGGGAAGGGGGTTGGTGGCTAGGGAAGGAGATTGGTGGCTAGGGAAGTGATGTTAGTGGCTAGGAAAGTAGGGTTGGTGACTAGGGAAGGGGGATGGTGGCCAGGAAAGGTGGTTGGAGTCTAGGAAAGTGGGGTTGGTGTCTAGGGAAGGTCGTTGGAGGCTTGGAAAGTAGGGTTACTGGCTAAGGAAGGAATATAGCTGGCCAGGGAAGGAGATAAGTGGCTCGGAAAATGAGGTAGGGAGCTAGGGAAGGGAGTTGGGTACTAGGGAAGGGGGTTGGTGGCTAGGGAAGGAGATTGGTGGCTAGGGAAGGAGATTGGTGGCTAGGGAAGTAGGGTTGGTGGCTAGGGAAGGAATATTGCTGGCTAGGGAAGGAGATTGGTGCCTCTGGAAATGTGGTTGGTAGCTAGGGGAGGGTGTTGGTTGCTAGGGAAGGGGGTTGGTGGCTAGGGAATGGGGTTGGTGGCTAGAGAAAGGGGTTGGTGGCTAGGGAATGGGGTTGGTGGCAAGGGAAGGGGGTTGGTGGCTAGGGAAGGGGGTTGGTGGCTAGGGAAGTGGGGTTGGTGTCTAGGGAAGGTCGTTGGAGGCTAGGGAAGTAGGGTTGGTGGCTAGGGAAGGAATATTGCTGGCTAGGGAAGGAGATTGGTGCCTCTGGAAATGTGGTTGGTAGCTAGGGGAGGGTGTTGGTTGCTAGGGAAGGGGGTTGGTGGATAGGGAATGGGGTTGGTGGCTAGGGAAAGGGGTTGGTGGCTAGGGAATGGGGTTGGTGGCAAGGGAAGGGGGTTGTTGGCAAGGGAAGTGGGGTTGGTGGATGGGTTAGGGGGGTTGGTGGCTAGGGAAAGTCGTTGGAGGCTAGGGAAGCAGGATTGGTGGCTAGGGAAGGAATATTGCTGAATAGGGAAGGAGATTGGTGCCTCTGGAAATGGGGTTGGTAGCTAGGGAAGGGTGTTGGTTGCTAGGGAAGGGGGTTGGTGGCTAGGGAATGGGGTTGGTGGCTAGGGAAGGGGGTTGGTGGCTAGGGAAGTGGGGTTGGTGTCTAGGGAAGGTCGTTGGAGGCTAGGGAAGTAGGGTTGGTGGCAAGGGAAGGAATATTGGTGGCTAGGGAAGGAGATTGGTGGCTCGGGAAAAGGTGTTGGTAGCTAGGGAAGGGTGTTGGTGGCTAGGGAAGGAGATTGGTGGCTAGGGAAGGGGGTTGGTGGCTAGGGAAGGAGATTGGTGGCTAGGGAAGTGATGTTAGTGGCTAGGAAAGTAGGGTTGGTGACTAGGGAAGGGGGATGGTGGCCAGGAAAGGTGGTTGGAGTCTAGGAAAGTGGGGTTGGTGTCTAGGGAAGGTCGTTGGAGGCTAGGGAAGTAGGGTTACTGGCTAGGGAAGGAATATAGCTGGCCAGGGAAGGAGATAAGTGGCTTGGAAAATGGGGTAGGTAGCTAGGGAAGGGAGTTGGGTACTAGGGAAGGGGGTTGGTGGCTAGGGAAGGAGATTGGTGGCTAGGGAAGGAGATTGGTTGCTAGGGAAGGGGGTGGTGGCTAGGGAAGTGTGGTTGGTGTCTAGTGAATGTGTTTGGAGGCTGGGGAAGTAGGGTTGGTGGCTAGGGAAGGGGGTTGGTGGCTATGGAAGGGGGTTGGTGGCTAGGGAAGTAGGGTTGGTGGCTAGGGAACGGGGTAGGTGGCTAGGGAAGGGGGTTGGTGGCTAGGAAAGTGGGGTTGGTGTCTAGAGAAGGTCGTTGGAGGCTAGGGAAGTAGGGTTGGTGGCTAGGGAAGGAATATTGGTGGCTAGGGATTGAGATTGGTGCCTCTGGAAATGTGGTTGGTAGCTAGGGGAGGGTGTTGGTTGCTAGGGAAGGGGGTTGGTGTCTAGGGAATGGGGTTGGTGGCTAGAGAAAGGGGTTGGTGGCTAGGGAATGGGGTTGGTGGCAAGGGAAGGGGGTTGGTGGCTAGGGAAGGGGGTTGGTGGCTAGGGAAGTGGGGTCGGTGTCTAGGGAAGGTCGTTGGAGGCTAGGGAAGTAGGGTTGGTGGCTAGGGAAGGAATATTGCTGGCTAGGGAAGGAGATTGGTGCCTCTGGAAATGTGGTTGGTAGCTAGGGGAGGGTGTTGGTTGCTAGGGAAGGGGGTTGGTGGCTAGGGAATGGGGTTGGTGGCTAGAGAAAGGGGTTGGTGGCTAGGGAATGGGGTTGGTGGCAAGGGAAGGGGGTTGGTGGCTAGGGAAGGGGGTTGGTGGCTAGGGAAGTGGGGTTGGTGTCTAGGGAAGGTCGTTGGAGGCTAGGGAAGTAGGGTTGGTGGCTAGGGAAGGAATATTGCTGGCTAGGGAAGGAGATTGGTGCCTCTGGAAATGTGGTTGGTAGCTAGGGGAGGGTGTTGGTTGCTAGGGAAGGGGGTTGGTGGCTAGGGAATGGGGTTGGTGGCTAGGGAAAGGGGTTGGTGGCTAGGGAATGGGGTTGGTGGCAAGGGAAGGGGGTTGTTGGCAAGGGAAGTGGGGTTGGTGGCTGGGTTAGGGGGGTTGGTGGCAAGGGAAAGTCGTTGGAGGCTAGGGAAGCAGGATTGGTGGCTAGGGAAGGAATATTGCTGGCTAGGGAAGGAGATTGGTGCCTCTGGAAATGGGGTTGGTAGCTAGGGAAGGGTGTTGGTTGCTAGGGAAGGGAGTTGGTGGCTAGGGAATGGGGTTGGTGGCTAGGGAAGGGGGTTGGTGCCTAGGGAAGTGGGGTTGGTGTCTAGGGAAGGTCGTTGTAGGCTAGGGAAGTAGGGTTGGTGGCAAGGGAAGGAATATTGGTGGCTAGGGAAGGAGATTGGTGGCTCGGGAAAAGGTGTTGGTAGCTAGGGAAGTGTGTTGGTGGCTAGGGAAGGAGATTGGTGGCTAGGGAAGGGGGTTGGTGGCTAGGGAAGGAGATTGGTGGCTAGGGAAGTGATGTTAGTGGCTAGGAAAGTAGGGTTGGTGACTAGGGAAGGGGGATGGTGGCCAGGAAAGGTGGTTGGAGTCTAGGAAAGTGGGGTTGGTGTCTAGGGAAGGTCGTTGGAGGCTTGGGAAGTAGGGTTACTGGCTAAGGAAGGAATATAGCTGGCCAGGGAAGGAGATAAGTGGCTCGGAAAATGGGGTAGGGAGCTAGGGAAGGGAGTTGGGTACTAGGGAAGGGGGTTGGTGGCTAGGGAAGGAGATTGGTGGCTAGGGAAGGAGATTGGTGGCTAGGGAAGTAGGGTTGGTGGCTAGGGAAGGAATATTGCTGGCTAGGGAAGGAGATTGGTGCCTCTGGAAATGTGGTTGGTAGCTAGGGGAGGGTGTTGGTTGCTAGGGAAGGGGGTTGGTGGCTAGGGAATGGGGTTGGTGGCTAGAGAAAGGGGTTGGTGGCTAGGGAATGGGGTTGGTGGCAAGGGAAGGGGGTTGGTGGCTAGGGAAGGGGGTTGGTGGCTAGGGAAGTGGGGTTGGTGTCTAGGGAAGGTCGTTGGAGGCTAGGGAAGTAGGGTTGGTGGCTAGGGAAGGAATATTGCTGGCTAGGGAAGGAGATTGGTGCCTCTGGAAATGTGGTTGGTAGCTAGGGGAGGGTGTTGGTTGCTAAGGAAGGGGGTTGGTGGATAGGGAATGGGGTTGGTGGCTAGGGAAAGGGGTTGGTGGCTAGGGAATGGGGTTGGTGGCAAGGGAAGGGGGTTGTTGGCAAGGGAAGTGGGGTTGGTGGATGGGTTAGGGGGGTTGGTGGCTAGGGAACGTCGTTGGAGGCTAGGGAAGCAGGATTGGTGGCTAGGGAAGGAATATTGCTGAATAGGGAAGGAGATTGGTGCCTCTGGAAATGGGGTTGGTAGCTAGGGAAGGGTGTTGGTTGCTAGGGAAGGGGGTTGGTGGCTAGGGAATGGGGTTGGTGGCTAGGGAAGGGGGTTGGTGGCTAGGGAAGTGGGGTTGGTGTCTAGGGAAGGTCGTTGGAGGCTAGGGAAGTAGGGTTGGTGGCAAGGGAAGGAATATTGGTGGCTAGGGAAGGAGATTGGTGGCTCGGGAAAAGGTGTTGGTAGCTAGGGAAGGGTGTTGTTGGCCAGGGAAGGAGATTGGTGGCTAGGGAAGGGGGTTGGTGGCTAGGGAAGGAGATTGGTGGCTAGGGAAGTGATGTTAGTGGCTAGGAAAGTAGGGTTGGTGACTAGGGAAGGGCGATGGTGGCCAGGAAAGGTGGTTGGAGTCTAGGAAAGTGGGGTTGGTGTCTAGGGAAGGTCGTTGGAGGCTTGGGAAGTAGGGTTACTGGCTAGGGAAGGAATATAGCTGGCCAGGGAAGGAGATAAGTGGCTTGGAAAATGGGGTAGGTAGCTAGGGAAGGGAGTTGGGTACTAGGGAAGGGGGTTGGTGGCTAGGGAAGGAGATTGGTGGCTAGGGAAGGAGATTGGTTGCTAGGGAAGGGGGTGGTGGCTAGGGAAGTGTGGTTGGTGTCTAGTGAATGTGTTTGGAGGCTGGGGAAGTAGGGTTGGTGGCTAGGGAAGGGGGTTGGTGGCTATGGAAGGGGGTTGGTGGCTAGGGAATTGGGGTTGGAGGCTAGAAAAGGTGGTTGGAGGCTAGGAAAGTTGGGTTGGTGGCTAGGGAACGGGGTTGGTGGCTAGGGAAGGGGGTTGGTGGCTAGGAAAGTGGGGTTGGTGTCTAGAGAAGGTCGTTGGAGGCTAGGGAAGTAGGGTTGGTGGCTAGGGAAGGAATATTGGTGGCTAGGGAACGAGATTGGTGCCTCTGGAAATGTGGTTGGTAGCTAGGGAAGGGTGTTGGTTGCTAGGGAAGGGGGTTGGTGGCTAGGGAATGGGGTTGGTGGCTAGGGAAGGGGGTTGGTGGCTAGGAAAGTGGTGTTGGTGTCTAGAGAAGGTCGTTGGAGGATAGGGAAGTAGGGTTGGTGGCTAGGGAAGGAATATTGGTGGCTAGGGAACGAGATTGGTGCCTCTGGAAATGTGGTTGGTAGCTAGGGAAGGGTGTTGGTTGCTAGGGAAGGGGGTTGGTGGCTAGGGAATGGGGTTGGTGGCTAGGGAAGGGGGTTGGTGGCTAGGAAAGTGGTGTTGGTGTCTAGAGAAGGTCGTTGGAGATTAGGGAAGTGGGGTTGGTGGCTAGGGAAGGAATATTGGTGGCTAGGGAAGGAGATTGGTGCCTCTGGAAATGTGGTTGGTAGCTAGGGAAGGGTGTTGGTTGCTAGGGAAGGGGGTTGGTGGCTAGGGAAGGATATTGGTGGCTAGGGAAGGAGATTGGTTGCTAGGGAAGGGGGTGGTGGCTAGGGAAGTGGGGTTGGTGTCTAGGGAATGTGGTTGGAGGTAAGGGAAGTAGGGTTGTGGCTAGGGAAAGGGATTGGTGGCTAGGGAAGGGGGTTGGTGGCTAGGGAAGTGGGGTTGGTGTCTAGGGTAGGTGGTAGGAGGCTAGGGAAGTAGGGTTGGTGGCTAGGGAACGAATATTGGTGGCTAGGGAACGGGGTTGGTGGCAAGGAAAGGGGGTTGTTGGCTAGGGAAGTGGGGTTGGTGGCTGGGTTAGGGGGGTTGGTGGCTAGGGAAGGGTTTTGGTGACTAGGGAAGGGGTTTGGTGGCTAAGGAAGGGGTTTGGTAGCTAGGGAAGTGAGGTTAGTGGCTAGGAAAGTAGGGTTGGTGGCTAGGGAAGGGGGTTGGTGGCTAGGAAAGGGGTTGGTAGCTAGGGAAGTGGGGTTGGTGTCTAGGGAAGGGGGTTGGTGGATATGGAAGGGGGTTGGTGGTTAGGGAAGTGTGGTTTGAGGCTAGGAAAGGTGGTTGGTGGCTAGGAAAGTAGGGTTGGTGGCTAGGGAAGGGGTTTGGTGACTAGGGAAGGGGTTTGGTGGCTAAGGAAGGGGTTTGGTAGCTATGGGAAGTGAGGTTAGTGGCTAGGAAAGTAGGGTTGGTGGCTAGGGAAAGGGGTTGGTGGCTAGGAAAGGGGTTGGTAGCTACGGTAGTGGGGTTGGTGTCTAGGGAACTTTGTTTGAGGCTAGGGAAGGGGATTGGTGGCTAGGGAAGGAATATTGGTGGCTAGGGAATGAATATTGGTGGCTAGGGAAGGAGATTAGTGCCTCTGGAAATGTGATTGGTATCTTGGGAAGGGTGTTGGTTGCTAGGGAAGGGGGTTGGTGGCTAGGGAAGTGGGGTTGGTGTCTAGGGAAGGTCATTGGAGGCTAGGGAAGTAGGGTTCGTGGCAAGGGAAGGAATATTGGTGGCTAGGGAAGGAGATTGGTGGCTCGGGAAAAGGTGTTGGTAGCTAGGGAAGGGGGTTGGTGGCTAGGGAAGGAGATTGGTGGCTAGGGAACGGGGTTGGTGGCAAGGGAAGGGGGTTGGAGGCTGGGGAAGGAATATTGGTGGCTAGGGAAGGAGATTAGTGCCTCTGGAAATGCGATTGGTAGCTAGGGAAGGGTGTTGGTTGCTAGGGAAGGGGGTTGGTGGCTAGGGAATGGGGTTGGTGGCTAGGGAAGGGGGTTGGTGGCTAGGGAAGTGGGGTTGGAGGCTAGGAAAGGAGGTTGGAGGCTAGGAAAGGAGGTTGGAGGCTAGGGAAGTAGGGTTGGTGGCTAGGGAACGAATATTGGTGGCTAGGGAACGGGGTTGGTGGCAAGGGAAGGGGGTTGTTGGCTAGGGAAGTGGTGTTGGTGGCTGGGTTAGGGGGGTTGGTGGCTATGGAAAGGGTTTGGTGACTAGGGAAGGGGTTTGGTGGCTAAGGAAGGGGTTTGGTAGCTAGGAAGTGAGGTTAGTGGCTAGGAAAGTAGGGTTGGTGGCTAGGGAAGTGGGTTGATGGCTGAGGAAGGGGGTTGGTGGCAAGGAAGTGGGTGGTGACTAGGGAAGGGGGTTGGTGGCTAGGAAAGGGGTTCGTAGCTAGGGAAGTGGGGTTGGTGTCTAGGGAAGGTGGTTGGAGGCTGGGGAAGTAGGGTTGGTGGCTATGGAAGGGGGTTTGTGGCTATGGAAGGGGGTTGGTGGCTATGGAAGGGGGTTGGTGGCTAGGGAAGTGGGGTTGGAGGCTAGGAAAGGAGGTTGGAGGCTAGGAAAGTTGGGTTGGTGGCTAGGGAACGGTGTTGGTGGCTAGGGAAGGGGGTTGGAGGCTAGGAAATTTGGGATGGTGGCTAGGGAACGGGGTTGGAGGCTAGTGAAGGGGGTTTTTGGCTAGGGAAGTGGGGTTGGTTTCTAGGGAAGTTTGTTGGAGGCTAGGGAATGTGGTTGGAGGTAAGGGAAGTAGGGTTGTGGCTAGGGAAGGGGGTTGGAGGTAAGGGAAGTAGGGTTGTGGCTAGGGAATGGGGTTGGTGGCTAGGGAAGGGGGTTGGTGGCTAGGGAAGTGGGGTTGGTAGCTAGGGAAGTGGGGTTGGTGTCTAGGGAAGGGGGTTGGTGGCTATGGAAGGGGGTTGGTGGCTAGGGAAGTGGGGTTGGTGTCTAGGGTAGGTGGTAGGAGGCTAGGGAAGTAGGGTTGGTGGCAAGGGAACGAATATTGGTGGCTAGGGAACGGGGTTGGTGGCAAGGGAAGGGGGTTGTTGGCAAGGGAAGTGGGGTTGGTGGCTGGGTTAGGGGGGTTGGTGGCTAGGGAAGGGGTTTGGTGGCTAGGGAAGGGGGTTGGTGGCTAGGAAAGGGGTTGGTAGCTAGGGAAGTGGGGTTGGTGTCTAGGGACGGGGGTTGATGTCTAGGGAAGGGGGTTGGTGGCTTTGGAAGGGGGTTGGTGGCTAGGGAAGTGGGGTTGGAGGCTAGGAAAGGTGGTTGGAGGCTAGGAAAGTTGGGTTGGTGGCTAGAAAAGGTGTTGGTGGCTAGGGAAGGGGGTTGGAGGCTAGGAAATTTGGGATGGTGGCTAGGGAACGGGGTTGGAGGCTAGGGAAGGGGGTTGTTGGCTAGGGAAGTGGGGTTGGTGTCTAGGGAAGGTCGTTGGAGGCTAGGGAAGTAGGGTTGGTGGCTAGGGAAGGAATATTGGTGGCTAGGGAAGGAGATTGGTGCCTCTGGAAATTCAGTTGGTAGCTAGGGAAGGGTGTTGGTTCCTAGGGACGGGGGTTGGTTGCTAGGGAATGGGGTTGGTGGCTAGGGAAGGGGGTTGGTGGCTAGGGAAGTGGGGTTGGTGTCTAGGGAAGGTCGTTGGAGGCTAGGGAAGTAGGGTTGGTGGCAAGGGAAGGAATATTGGTGGCTAGGGAAAGAGATTGGTGGCTCGGGAAAAGGTGTTGGTAGCTAGGGAAGGAGGTTGGTGGCTAGGGAAGTGATGTTAGTGGCTAGGAAAGTAGGGTTGGTGGCTAGGGAAGGGGGTTGATGGCTTGGGAAGGGGGTGGTGACTAGGGAAGGGGGATGGTGGCCAGGAAAGGTTGTTGGAGTCTAGGAAAGTGGGGTTGGAGTCTAAGGAAAGTGGTTGGAAGGTAGGGAAGTAGGGTTGGTGGCTAGGGAAGGGGGTTGTTGGCTAGGGAAGTGGGGTTGGTGTGTAGGGAAGGTCGTTGGAGGCTAGGGAAGTAGGGTTGGTGGCTAGGGAAGGAATATTGCTGGCTAGGGAATGAGATAAGTGGCTCGGAAAATGGGGTAGGTAGCAAGGGAAGGTGGTTGGGTACTAGGGAAGGGGGTTGGTGGCTAGGGAAGGAGGTTGGTGGCTAGGGAAGGAGATTGGTGGCTAGGAAGGGGGTTTGTGGCTAGGGAAGTGGGGTTGGTGTCTAGGGAATGTGGTTGGAGGTAAGGGAAGTAGGGTGGGGCTAGGGAAGGGGGTTGGTGGCTAGGGAAGGGGGTTAGTGTCTAGGGAAGTGAGGTTGGCGTCTAGGGTAGGTGGTAGGAGGCTAGGGAAGTAGGGTTGGTGGCTAGGGAACGAATATTGGTGGCTAGGTAAGGAGATTGGTGCCTATGGAAATGGGGTTGGTAGCTAGGGAACGGGGTTGGTTTCTAGTGAAGGAAGTTTGTGGCTAGGGAAGGAGGGTTGGTGGCTAGGGAAGGAGTATTGCTGGCTAGGGAAGGAGATAAGTGGCTCGGAAAATAGGGTAGGTAGCTAGGGAATGTGGTTGGGTACTAGGGAAGGGGATTGGTGGCTAGGGAAGGAGATTGGTTGCTAGGGAAGGGGGTGGTTGCTAGGGAAGGGCGTTTGTGGCTAGGGAAGTGGGGTTGGTGTCTAGGGAATGTGGTTGGAGGTAAGGGAAGTAGGGATATGGCTAGGGAAGGGGTTGGTGGCTAGGGAAGGGGGTTGGTGGCTTAGGAAGGGGGTTGGTGGCTAGGAAGGGGGTGGTGACTAGGGAAGGGGGTTGATGGCTTGGGAAGGGGGTTGGTGGCTAGGGAAGTGGGTTGGTGGCTAGGGAAGGGGTTTGGTGACTAGGGAAGGGGGTTGGCGGCTAAGGAAGGGGTTTGGTAGCTAGGGAAGTTATGTTAGTGGCTAGGAAAGTAGGGTTGGTGTCTAGTAAATGGGTTGATGGCTTGGGAAGGGGGTTGGTGGCTAGGAAGGGGGTGGTGACTAGAGAAGGGGGTTGGTGAATAGGAAGGGGGTTGGTAGCTTGGGAAGTTGTGTTGATGTCTAAGGAAGGTGGTTGGAGGGTAGGGAAGTAGGGTTTGTGGCTAGGGAAGGGGGTTGGTGGCAAGGGAAGGGGGTTGGTGGCTACGGAAGTGGGGTTGGTGTCTATGAAAGGTGTTTGGAGTCTAGGAAAGTTGGGTTGGTGGCTAGGGAACAGGGTTGGTGGCTTAGGAAGGGGGTTGGTGGCTAGGAGGGGGTGGTGACTAGGGAAGGGGGTTGGTGGCTAGAAAAGGGGTTGGTAGCTAGGGAAGGAGATTGGTGCATCTGGAAATGAGGTTGGTAGCTAGGGGAGTGTGTTGGTTGCTAGGGAAGGGGTTTGGTGGCTAAGAAAGGGGGTTGGTGGCTTAGGAAGGGGGTTAGTGGCTAGGAAGGGGGTGGTTACTAGGGAAGGGAGTTGGTGGCTAGGAAAGGGGTTGGTAGCTAGGAAGGTGGGGTTGGTGTCTAGGGAAGGGGGTTGGTGGCTAGGGAAGGGGGTTGGTGGCTAGGGAAGTGGGGTTGGAGGCTAAGAAAGGTGGTTGGAGGCTAGGAAAGTTGGGTTGGTGGCTAGGGAACGGGGTTGGTGGCAAGGGAAGGGGGTTGTTGGCTAGGGAAGTGGGGTTGGTGGCTAGGGAACGGGGTTGGAGGCTAGGGATGTGGGGTTGGTGTCTAGGGAAGGTCGTTGGAGGCTATGGAAGTAGGGTTGGTGGCTAGGGAAGGAATATTGGTGGCTAGGGAAGGAGATTGGTGCCTCTGGAAATGCAGTTGGTAGCTAGGGAAGGGTGTTGGTTGCTAGGGACGGGGGTTGGTGGCTAGGGAATGAGGTTGGTGGCTAGGGAAGGGGGTTGGTGGCTAGGGAAGTGGGGTTGGTGTCTAGAGAAGGTCGTTGGAGGCTAGGGAAGTAGGGTTGGTGGCAAGGGAAGGAATATTGGTGGCTAGGGAAAGAGATTGGTGGCTAGGGAAAAGGTGTTGGTAGCTAGGGAAGGGGGTTGATGGCTTGGGAAGGGGATGGTGACTAGGGAAGGGGGATGGTGGCCTGGAAAGGTTGTTGGAGTCTAGGAAAGTGGGCTTGGAGTCTAAGGAAGGTGGTTGGAAGGTAGGGAAGTAGGGTTGGTGACTAGGGAAGGGGGTTGTAGGCTAGGGAAGTGGGGTTGGTGTCTAGGGAAGGTCGTTGGAGGCTAGGGAAGTAGGGTTGGTGGCTAGGGAAGGAATATTGCTGGCTAGGGAATGAGATAAGTAGCTCGGAAAATGGGGTAGGTAGCAAGGGAATGTGGTTGGGTACTAGGGAAGGGGGTTGGTGGCTAGGGAAGGAGATTGGTGGCTAGGGAAGGAGATTGGTGGCTAGGGAAGGAGATTGGTTGCTAGGGAAGGGGGTGGTGGCTATGAAGGGGGTTTGTGGCTAGGGAAGTGGGGTTGGTGTCTAGGGAATGTGGTTGGAGGTAAGGGAAGTAGGGTGGGTCTAGGGAAGGGGGTTGGTGGCTAGGGAAGGGGGTTAGTGTCTAGGGAAGTGAGGTTGGTGTCTAGGGTAGGTGGTAGGAGGCTAGGGAAGTAGGGTTGGTGGCTAGGGAACGAATATTGGTGGCTAGGTAAGGAGATTGGTGCCTCTGGAAATTCAGTTGGTAGCTAGGGAAGGGTGTTGGTTCCTAGGGACGGGGGTTGGTTGCTAGGGAATGCGGTTGGTGGCTAGGGAAGGGGGTTGGTGGCTAGGGAAGTGGGGTTGGTGTCTAGGGAAGGTCGTTGGAGGCTAGGGAAGTAGGGTTGGTGGCAAGGGAAGGAATATTGGTGGCTAGGGAAAGAGATTGGTGGCTCGGGAAAAGGTGTTGGTAGCTAGGGAAGGAGGTTGGTGGCTAGGGAAGTGATGTTAGTGGCTAGGAAAGTAGGGTTGGTGGCTAGGGAAGGGGGTTGATGGCTTGGGAAGGGGGTGGTGACTAGGGAAGGGGGATGGTGGCCAGGAAAGGTTGTTGGAGTCTAGGAAAGTGGGGTTGGAGTCTAAGGAAAGTGGTTGGAAGGTAGGGAAGTAGGGTTGGTGGCTAGGGAAGGGGGTTGTTGGCTAGGGAAGTGGGGTTGGTGTGTAGGGAAGGTCGTTGGAGGCTAGGGAAGTAGGGTTGGTGGCTAGGGAAGGAATATTGCTGGCTAGGGAATGAGATAAGTGGCTCGGAAAATGGGGTAGGTAGCAAGGGAAGGTGGTTGGGTACTAGGGAAGGGGGTTGGTGGCTAGGGAAGGAGATTGGTGGCTAGGGAAGGAGATTGGTTGCTAGGGAAGGGGGTGGTGGCTATGAAGGGGGTTTGTGGCTAGGGAAGTGGGGTTGGTGTCTAGGGAATGTGGTTGGAGGTAAGGGAAGTAGGGTGGGGCTAGGGAAGGGGGTTGGTGGCTAGGGAAGGGGGTTAGTGTCTAGGGAAGTGAGGTTGGTGTCTAGGGTAGGTGGTAGGAGGCTAGGGAAGTAGGGTTGGTGGCTAGGGAACGAATATTGGTGGCTAGGTAAGGAGATTGGTGCCTATGGAAATGGGGTTGGTAGCTAGGGAACGGGGTTGGTTTCTAGTGAAGGAAGTTTGTGGCTAGGGAAGGAGGGTTGGTGGCTAGGGAAGGAGTATTGCTGGCTAGGGAAGGAGATAAGTGGCTCGGAAAATAGGGTAGGTAGCTAGGGAATGTGGTTGGGTACTAGGGAAGGGGATTGGTGGCTAGGGAAGGAGATTGGTTGCTAGGGAAGGGGGTGGTTGCTAGGGAAGGGCGTTTGTGGCTAGGGAAGTGGGGTTGGTGTGTAGGGAATGTGGTTGGAGGTAAGGGAAGTAGGGATATGGCTAGGGAAGGGGTTGGTGGCTAGGGAAGGGGGTTGGTGGCTTAGGAAGGGGGTGGTGACTAGGGAAGGGGGTTGATGGCTTGGGAAGGGGGTTGGTGGCTAGGGAAGTGGGTTGGTGGCTAGGGAAGGGGTTTGGTGACTAGGGAAGGGGGTTGGCGGCTAAGGAAGGGGTTTGGTAGCTAGGGAAGTTATGTTAGTGGCTAGGAAAGTAGGGTTGGTGTCTAGTAAATGGGTTGATGGCTTGGGAAGGGGGTTGGTGGCTAGGAAGGGGGTGGTGACTAGAGAAGGGGGTTGGTGAATAGGAAGGGGGTTGGTAGCTTGGGAAGTTGTGTTGATGTCTAAGGAAGGTGGTTGGAGGGTAGGGAAGTAGGGTTTGTGGCTAGGGAAGGGGGTTGGTGGCAAGGGAAGGGGGTTGGTGGCTACGGAAGTGGGGTTGGTGTCTATGAAAGGTGTTTGGAGTCTAGGAAAGTTGGGTTGGTGGCTAGGGAACAGGGTTGGTGGCTTAGGAAGGGGGTTGGTGGCTAGGAGGGGGTGGTGACTAGGGAAGGGGGTTGGTGGCTAGAAAAGGGGTTGGTAGCTAGGGAAGGAGATTGGTGCATCTGGAAATGAGGTTGGTAGCTAGGGGAGTGTGTTGGTTGCTAGGGAAGGGGTTTGGTGGCTAAGAAAGGGGGTTGGTGGCTTAGGAAGGGGGTTAGTGGCTAGGAAGGGGGTGGTTACTAGGGAAGGGAGTTGGTGGCTAGGAAAGGGGTTGGTAGCTAGGAAGGTGGGGTTGGTGTCTAGGGAAGGGGGTTGGTGGCTAGGGAAGGGGGTTGGTGGCTAGGGAAGTGGGGTTGGAGGCTAAGAAAGGTGGTTGGAGGCTAGGAAAGTTGGGTTGGTGGCTAGGGAACGGGGTTGGTGGCAAGGGAAGGGGGTTGTTGGCTAGGGAAGTGGGGTTGGTGGCTAGGGAACGGGGTTGGAGGCTAGGGATGTGGGGTTGGTGTCTAGGGAAGGTCGTTGGAGGCTATGGAAGTAGGGTTGGTGGCTAGGGAAGGAATATTGGTGGCTAGGGAAGGAGATTGGTGCCTCTGGAAATGCAGTTGGTAGCTAGGGAAGGGTGTTGGTTGCTAGGGACGGGGGTTGGTGGCTAGGGAATGGGGTTGGTGGCTAGGGAAGGGGGTTGGTGGCTAGGGAAGTGGGGTTGGTGTCTAGAGAAGGTCGTTGGAGGCTAGGGAAGTAGGGTTGGTGGCAAGGGAAGGAATATTGGTGGCTAGGGAAAGAGATTGGTGGCTAGGGAAAAGGTGTTGGTAGCTAGGGAAGGGGGTTGGTGGCTAGGGTAGGAGTTTGGTGGCTAGGGAAGGGGGTTGGTGGCTAGGGAAGGAGGTTGGTGGCTAGGGAAGTGATGTTAGTGGCTAGGAAAGCAGGGTTGGTGGCTAGGGAAGGGGGTTGGTGGCTAGGGAAGGGGATGGTGACTAGGGAAGTGAGGTTGGTGTCTAGGGTAGGTGGTAGGAGGCTAGGGAAGTAGGGTTGGTGGCTAGGGAACGAATATTGGTGGCTAGGTAAGGAGATTGGTGCCTATGGAAATGGGGTTGGTAGCTAGGGAACGGGGTTGGTTTCTAGTGAAGGAAGTTTGTGGCTAGGGAAGGAGGGTTGGTGGCTAGGGAAGGAGTATTGCTGGCTAGGGAAGGAGATAAGTGGCTCGGAATATAGGGTAGGTAGCTAGGGAATGTGGTTGGGTACTAGGGAAGGGGATTGGTGGCTAGGGAAGGAGATTGGTTGCTAGGGAAGGGGGTGGTTGCTAGGGAAGGGCGTTTGTGGCTAGGGAAGTGGGGTTGGTGTCTAGAGAAGGTCGTTGGAGGCTAGGGAAGTAGGGTTGGTGGCAAGGGAAGGAATATTGGTGGCTAGGGAAAGAGATTGGTGGCTAGGGAAAAGGTGTTGGTAGCTAGGGAAGGGGGTTGGTGGCTAGGGTAGGAGATTGGTGGCTAGGGAAGGGGGTTGGTGGCTAGGGAAGGAGGTTGGTGGCTAGGGAAGTGATGTTAGTGGCTAGGAAAGCAGGGTTGGTGGCTAGGGAAGGGGGTTGATGGCTTGGGAAGGGGATGGTGACTAGGGAAGGGGGATGGTGGCCTGGAAAGGTTGTTGGAGTCTAGGAAAGTGGGCTTGGAGTCTAAGGAAGGTGGTTGGAAGGTAGGGAAGTAGGGTTGGTGACTAGGGAAGGGGGTTGTTGGCTAGGGAAGTGGGGTTGGTGTCTAGGGAAGGTCGTTGGAGGCTAGGGAAGTAGGGTTGGTGGCTAGGGAAGGAATATTGCTGGCTAGGGAATGAGATAAGTGGCTCGGAAAATGGGGTAGGTAGCAAGGGAAGGTGGTTGGGTACTAGGGAAGGGGGTTGGTGGCTAGGGAAGGAGATTGGTGGCTAGGGAAGGAGATTGGTGGCTAGGGAAGGAGATTGGTTGCTAGGGAAGGGGGTGGTGGCTATGAAGGGGGTTTGTGGCTAGGGAAGTGGGGTTGGTGTCTAGGGAATGTGGTTGGAGGTAAGGGAAGTAGGGTGGGTCTAGGGAAGGGGGTTGGTGGCTAGGGAAGGGGGTTAGTGTCTAGGGAAGTGAGGTTGATGTCTAGGGTAGGTGGTAGGAGGCTAGGGAAGTAGGGTTGGTGGCTAGGGAACGAATATTGGTGGCTAGGTAAGGAGATTGGTGCCTCTGGAAATGGGGTTGGTAGCTAGGGAACGGGGTTGGTTTCTAGTGAAGGAAGTTTGTGGCTAGGGAAGGAGGGTTGGTGGCTAGGGAAGGAGTATTGCTGGCTAGGGAAGGAGATAAGTGGCTCGGAAAATAAGGTAGGTAGCTAGGGAATGTGGTTGGGTACTAGGGAAGGGGGTTGGTGGCTAGGGAAGGAGATTGGTTGCTAGGGAAGGGGGTGGTTGCTAGGGAAGGGCGTTTGTGGCTAGGGAAGTGGGGTTGGTGTCTAGGGAATGTGGTTGGAGGTAAGGGAAGTAGGGATGTGGCTAGGGAAGGGGGTTGGTGGCTAGGGAAGGGGGTTGGTGGCTTAGGAAGGGGGTTGGTGGCTAGGAAGGGGGTGGTGACTAGGGAAGGGGGTTGATGGCTTGGGAAGGGGGTTGGTGGCTAGGGAAGTGGGTTGGTGGCTAGGGAAGGGGTTTGGTGACTAGGGAATGGGGTTGGCGGCTAAGGAAGGGGTTTGGTAGCTAGGGAAGTTATGATAGTGGCTAGGAATGTAGGGTTGGTGTCTAGTAAATGGGTTGATGGCTTGGGAAGGGGGTTGGTGGCTAGGAAGGGGGTGGTGACTAGAGAAGGGGGTTGGTGAATAGGAAGGGGGTTGGTAGCTTGGGAAGTTGTGTTGATGTCTAAGGAAGGTGGTTGGAGGGTAGGGAAGTAGGGTTTGTGGCTAGGGAAGGGGGTTGGTGGCAAGGGAAGGGGGTGGGTGGCTACGGAAGTGGGGTTGGTGTCTATGAAAGGTGTTTGGAGTCTAGGAAAGTTGGGTTGGTGGCTAGGGAACGGGGTTGATGGCTTAGGAAGGGGGTTGGTGGCTAGGAGGGGGTGGTGACTAGGGAAGGGGGTTGGTGGCTAGAAAAGGGGTTGGTAGCTAGGGAAGGAGATTGGTGCATCTGGAAATGAGGTTGGTAGCTAGGGGAGTGTGTTGGTTGCTAGGGAAGGGGTTTGGTGGCTAAGAAAGGGGGTTGGTGGCTTAGGAAGGGGGTTAGTGGCTAGGAAGGGGGTGGTTACTAGGGAAGGGAGTTGGTGGCTAGGAAAGGGGTTGGTAGCTAGGGAGGTGGGGTTGGTGTCTAGGGAAGGGGGTTGGTGGCTAGGGAAGGGGGTTGGTGGCTAGGGAAGTGGGGTTGGAGGCTAAGAAAGGTGGTTGGAGGCTAGGAAAGTTGGGTTGGTGGCTAGGGAACGGGGTTGGTGGCAAGGGAAGGGGGTTGTTGGCTAGGGAAGTGGGGTTGGTGTCTAAGGAAGGTTGTTGGAGGCTAGGGAAGTAGGGTTGGTGGCTAGGGAAGGAATATTGGTGGCTAGGGAAGGAGATTGGTGCCTCTGGAAATGCGGTTGGTAGCTAGGGAAGGGTGTGGGTTGCTAGGGAAGGAGGTTGGTGGCTATGGAATGGCGTTGGTGGCTAGGGAAGGGGGTTGGTGGCTAGGGAAGTGGGGTTGGTGTCTAGGGAAGGTCGTTGGAGGTTAGTGAAGTAGGGTTGGTGGCTATGGAATGGGGTTGGTGGCTAAGGAAGTGGGGTTGGTGTCTAGGAAAGGTGGTTGGAGGCTAGGAAAGTTGGGTTGGTGGCTAGGGAACAGGGTTGGTGGCTAGGGAACGGGGTTGGTGGCTAGAGAAGTAGTGTTGGTGTCTAGGGAAGTAGGGTTAGTGGCTAGGGAAGGAATATTGGTGGCTAGGGAAGGAGATTGGTGGCTCGTGAAAAGGGGTTGGTAGCTAGGGAAAAGGGGTTGGTGGCTAGGGAAGTAGATTGGTGGCTAGGGAAAGGGGTTGGTGGCTAGGGAAGGTGGTTGGAGGCTAGGAAAGTTGGGTTGGTGGCTTGGGAACGGGGATTGGGGGCTGGGTACCGGGGTTGGTGGCTAAGGAAGGGGGTTGGTGGCTAAGGAAGGGGGTTGGTGGCTACGGAAGTGGGGTTGGTGTCTAGGAAAGGTGGTTGGAGGCAAGGAAAGTTGGGTTGGTGGCTACTGAACGGGGTTAGTGGCTAGGGAAGGGGTTTGGTGTCTAGGGAAGTGGGGTTGGTGTCTAGGGAAGGTCGTTGGAGGCTAGGGAAGGGGTTTGGTGGCTAGGGAAGGGAGTTTTCTGACTAGGAAAGAGGGTTTGGTTTCTAGGGAAGGTGATTGGTGGCTAGGGAAGGGTTGCTGGTAGTTAGGGAAGGGGGTTGGATGCTAGGGAAGAGGGTTGGTGGCAAGGAAAGGGGTTGGTGGCTAGGTTAGGGGGGTTTGTGGCTAGGTTAAGGGGGTTGGTGGCTAGGGAAGGGGTTGGTGTCTAGGGAAGGGGGTTGGTGGCTAGGGAAGCGAGGTTAGTGGCTAGATAATGGGGTTGGTGGCTATGGAAGCGGGTCGGTGGTTTGGGAAGGGGGTTGGTGGCTAGGAAAGGGGTTTGGTGACTAGGGAAGGGAGGTTAGAGGCTAAGAATGTAGGGTTGGTGGCTAGGGAATGGGGTTGAAGGCTTTGTAAGGGGGTTGGTGGCAAGGAAGGGGGTGGTGACTAGGGAATGGGGTTGGTGGCTAGGAAGGGGGTTGGTAGCTAGGGTAGTGGGGTAGGTGTCTAGGGAAGGTGGTTGGAGGCTAGGGAAGTTATGTTAGTGGCTAGGAATGTAGGGTTGGTGTCTAGTAAATGGGTTGATGGCTTGGGAAGGGGGTTGGTGGCTAGGAAGGGGGTGGTGACTAGAGAAGGGGGTTGGTGAATAGGAAGGGGGTTGGTAGCTTGGGAAGTTGTGTTGATGTCTAAGGAAGGTGGTTGGAGGGTAGGGAAGTAGGGTTTGTGGCTAGGGAAGGGGGTTGGTGGCAAGGGAAGGGGGTGGGTGGCTACGGAAGTGGGGTTGGTGTCAATGAAAGGTGTTTGGAGTCTAGGAAAGTTGGGTTGGTGGCTAGGGAACGGGGTTGATGGCTTAGGAAGGGGGTTGGTGGCTAGGAGGGGGTGGTGACTAGGGAAGGGGGTTGGTGGCTAGAAAAGGGGTTGGTAGCTAGGGAAGGAGATTGGTGCATCTGGAAATGAGGTTGGTAGCTAGGGGAGTGTGTTGGTTGCTAGGGAAGGGGTTTGGTGGCTAAGAAAGGGGGTTGGTGGCTTAGGAAGGGGGTTAGTGGCTAGGAAGGGGGTGGTTACTAGGGAAGGGAGTTGGTGGCTAGGAAAGGGGTTGGTAGCTAGGGAGGTGGGGTTGGTGTCTAGGGAAGGGGGTTGGTGGCTAGGGAAGGGGGTTGGTGGCTAGGGAAGTGGGGTTGGAGGCTAAGAAAGGTGGTTGGAGGCTAGGAAAGTTGGGTTGGTGGCTAGGGAACGGGGTTGGTGGCAAGGGAAGGGGGTTGTTGGCTAGGGAAGTGGGGTTGGTGTCTAAGGAAGGTTGTTGGAGGCTAGGGAAGTAGGGTTGGTGGCTAGGGAAGGAATATTGGTGGCTAGGGAAGGAGATTGGTGCCTCTGGAAATGCGGTTGGTAGCTAGGGAAGGGTGTGGGTTGCTAGGGAAGGAGGTTGGTGGCTATGGAATGGCGTTGGTGGCTAGGGAAGGGGGTTGGTGGCTAGGGAAGTGGGGTTGGTGTCTAGGGAAGGTCGTTGGAGGTTAGTGAAGTAGGGTTGGTGGCTATGGAATGGGGTTGGTGGCTAAGGAAGTGGGGTTGGTGTCTAGGAAAGGTGGTTGGAGGCTAGGAAAGTTGGGTTGGTGGCTAGGGAACAGGGTTGGTGGCTAGGGAACGGGGTTGGTGGCTAGAGAAGTAGTGTTGGTGTCTAGGGAAGTAGGGTTAGTGGCTAGGGAAGGAATATTGGTGGCTAGGGAAGGAGATTGGTGGCTCGTGAAAAGGGGTTGGTAGCTAGGGAAAAGGGGTTGGTGGCTAGGGAAGTAGATTGGTGGCTAGGGAAAGGGGTTGGTGGCTAGGGAAGGTGGTTGGAGGCTAGGAAAGTTGGGTTGGTGGCTTGGGAACGGGGATTGGGGGCTGGGTACCGGGGTTGGTGGCTAAGGAAGGGGGTTGGTGGCTATGGAAGGGGGTTGGTGGCTACGGAAGTGGGGTTGGTGTCTAGGAAAGGTGGTTGGAGGCAAGGAAAGTTGGGTTGGTGGCTACTGAACGGTGTTAGTGGCTAGGGAAGGGGTTTGGTGTCTAGGGAAGTGGGGTTGGTGTCTAGGGAAGGTCGTTGGAGGCTAGGGAAGGGGTTTGGTGGCTAGGGAAGGGGGTTTTCTGACTAGGAAAGAGGGTTTGGTTTCTAGGGAAGGTGATTGGTGGCTAGGGAAGGGTTGCTGGTAGCTAGGGAAGGGGGTTGGATGCTAGGGAAGAGGGTTGGTGGCAAGGAAAGGGGTTGGTGGCTAGGTTAGGGGGGTTTGTGGCTAGGTTAGGGGGGTTGGTGGCTAGGGAAGGGGTTGGTGTCTAGGGAAGGGGGTTGGTGGCTAGGGAAGCGAGGTTAGTGGCTAGGAAATGGGGTTGGTGGCTATGGAAGCGGGTCGGTGGTTTGGGAAGTTCAAGGGGGCCGAATACTTTCGCAAGGCACTGTAATTCCAATCCCGATTAAAATGCAACAGCTGTTAATCATATTGATTGGCTGGCTTTAGGACCATGCAGAGCATCGATCACAGAGCAGGCGGTATTTACTACATATACTACAGTCAGGTCTGGCCCACCAAAAATAACAATGGCCATTAAGTAAACACATCTATCTATCTATCTATCTATCTATCTATCTATCTATCTATCTATCTATCTATCTATCTATCTATCTATCTATCTATCTATCTATCTATCTATCTATCTAATCTATCAATATCTCTCAGTCCAAAAGGTGGAGGTGGTGTCCTGATATATTTATAAAATCTATCCCAGCCTTGAGAGTGAAAAAGTGTGGCACATGTTCATATCAGACAACCAATGTCTCAAAGAAATCTGACCAAAATGTTTTCTAAGACTAACATAGAACAGTTGCAAGTAATTCCTGACAGCAGCCTGTTAGTGGAAGGAGAGAGAGAGGGGGAGAGGAGAGCAGGGGAGAGAGGGGGTAGATGAGAGCAGGGGAGAGGAGAGAGGGGGGTAGAGAAGAGGAGAGGAGAGGAGAGGAGAGGAGAGGAGAGGAGAGGAGAGGAGAGGAGAGGAGAGGAGAGGAGAGGAGAAAGGGTGGTAGAGGAGACTAGAGGAGAGGAGAGGAGAGGAGAGGAGAGGAGAGGAGAGGAGAGGAGAGGAGAGGAGAGGAGAGGAGAGGAGAGGAGAGGAGAGGAGAGGAGAGGAGAGGAGAGGAGAGGAGAGGAGAGGAGAAATGGGGGTAGAGGAGAGGAGAGGAGAGGAGAGGAGAGGAGAGGAGAGGAGAGGAGAGGAGAGAACAACCTATTAGTGTATTCCTCATGAATATATTCATCCCCATGTCTCTTGTTTAATGTGTCCAATGCACTACTCTGAGACCCATGATAAACCCAATGCACTACTCAGAGACCCATGATAAACACAATGCACTACTCAGAGACCCATGATAAACCCAATGCACTACTCAGAGACCCATGATAAACACAATGCACTACTCAGATACCCATGATAAACACAATGCACTACTCAGAGACCCATGATAAACACAATGCACTACTCAGAGACCCATGATAAACACAATGCACTACTCTGAGACCCATGATAAACACAATGCACTACTCTGAGACCCATGATAAACACAATGCACTACTCAGAGACCCATGATAAACACAATGCACTACTCTGAGACCCATGATAAACACAATGCACTACTCTGAGACCCATGATAAACCCAATGATTAAAAACATTGCTAACGCCGTTAATAAAGAATCACTTGTTCCAAATACCGTAGAACCGTCATAATATGTAATTTACTATGGAACACAAACATTATCATGTTAATGTGCTGATGTTAAAAGAGCTTCATGTGTGTGTGTGTGTGTGTGTGTATGTGTGTGTGTGTGTGTGTGTGTGTGTGTGTGTGTGTGTGTGTGGGGGGGGGGGGGGGGGGGGGGACTAAACTATCCCATTATGTAGCAGTGGATCACTGTGACATGTTGTTCTGACACAACAGAGAACACACACAAACACACCACTTCAGTGTTAACCAGTGAGCATCTCAGGTCCTCTTAGACCGTTGATTACCTGCTGTATATTAATAATATTAATATTATTACTGTATAATAATATTATTATTAGTCATTCATCTTCATCTCCATCTTCATCATCTCCATCTTCTTCTTCTTCATCTCCATCCTCTTCATCTTCATCTCCATCTTATTCATCTTCATCTTCATCTCCATCTTCTTTATCTTCATCTCCATCTTCATCTTCTTCTTTGTAAGAATGAAAATCCCTTTCATTTGCTAATTTTCCACACAAAAATCCCCAAATATCTTTGTTCCAATGAGTGTCAAGATGTATCGGTAAACTATCAATATTTTCTGAGAGTTGGCCAGTTGGACAGCTCTCTGTGGCGTCTCAATGGGTTGATGGTGACTGTGTATATGCCTGGCTGGCTCTTACAGCAAAAAACAAGTGAGAAGAAGGCAATGGTCTGACGCACAAAAAGAAAGGGAATTCACATGAGCACCACAATGCCTATTCCACCCATGCTCTACCAAGGTTTTACAGCACCACAATGCCTACTCCACCCATGCTCTACCAAGGTTTTACAGCACCACAATGCCTACTCCACCCATGCTCTACCAAGGTTTTACAGCACCACAATGCCTACTCCACCCATGCTCTACCAAGGTTTTACAGCACCACAATGCCTACTCCACCCATGCTCTACCAAGGTTTTACAGCACCACAATGCCTAGTCCACCCATGCTCTACCAAGGTTTTACAGCACCACAATGCCTATTCCACCCATGCTCTACCAAGGTTTTACAGCACCACAATGCCTAGTCCACCCATGCTCTACCAAGGTTTTACAGCACCACAATGCCTATTCCACCCATTTTCTACCAAGGTTTTACAGCACCACAATGCCTATTCCACCCATGCTCTACCAAAGTTTTACAGCACCACAATGCCTATTCCACCCATGCTCTACCAAGGTTTTACAGCACCACAATGCCTACTCCACCCATGCTCTACCAAGGTTTTACAGCACCACAATGCCTACTCCACCCATGCTCTACCAAGGTTTTACAGCACCACAATGCCTATTCCACCCATGCTCTACCAATGTTTTACAGCACCACAAGTCACTCTAGACAACACCTGCTCCATAAGGACTCATATAGAATAGACAACACTTGCTCCATAAGGACTCATGTAGAATTAATTTATTGATAAGATAGAGATCAGAACATGCCATCCATTGAGTTAGATTTTACCATTACTTCCATGGTAATCGTACCAGTCGTTTACTGGCCAACAAGCAACGAAGTAATGATCAATTAGCAACAATTGAATCTGAAACAGGGGAATTACTATCAGAACCCAAATGAATCAAAGATTCTCCATTGTAAATCAACACCAAGAGAGAAGTCATGTTTAATATAATGAAGAACTCCTCTTCTATCAACCGAGGAAGCCACCTCGGTTGATGCACTACTCAGAGACCCATGATAAACACAATGCACTACTCTGAGACCCATGATAAACACAATGCACTACTCTGAGACCCATGATAAACACAATGCACTACTCAGAGACCCATGATAAACACAATGCACTACTCTAAGACCCATGATAAACACAATGCACTACTCAGAGACCCATGATAAACACAATGCACTACTCTAAGACCCATGATAAACACAATGCACTACTCTGAGACCCATGATAAACCCAATGATTAAAAACATTGCTAACGCCGTTAATAAAGAATCACTTGTTCCAAATACCGTAGAACCGTGATAATGTGTAATTTACTATGGAACACAAACATTATCATGTTAATGTGCTGACGTTAAAAGAGCTTCATGTGTGTGTGTGTGTGTGTGTGTATGTGTGTGTGTGTGTATATGTGTGTGTGTGTGTATATGTGTGTGTGTGTGTGTGTGTGTGTGTGTGTGTGTGTGTGTGTGTGTGTGTGTGTATGTGTGTGTGTGTGTATATGTGTGTGTGTGTGTGTGTGTGTGTGTATGTGTGTGTGTGTGTGTGTGTGTGTGTGTGTGTGTGTGTGTGTGTGTGTGTGTGTGTGTGTGTGTGTATGTGTGTGTGTGTGTGTGTGTGTGTGTGTGTGTGTGTGTGTGTGTGTGTGTGTATGTGTGTATGTGTGTATGTGTGTGTGTGTATGTGTGTGTGTGTATGTGTGTGTGTTTGTGTGTGTGTGTGTGTGCGTGTATATGTGTGTATGTGTGTATGTGTGTGTGTGTGTGTGTGTATGTGTGTGTGTGTGTGTATGTGTGTGTGTGTGTGTGTATGTGTGTGTGTGTGTGTGTGTGTGTGTATGTGTGTGTGTGTATATGTGTGTGTGTGTGTGTGTGTGTGTGGGGGGGGGGGGGACTAAACTATCCCATTATGTAGCAGTGGATCACTGTGACATGTTGTTCTGACACAACAGAGAACACACACAAACACACCACTTCAGTGTTAACCAGTGAGCATCTCAGGTCCTCTTAGACCGTTGATTACCTGCTGTATATTAATAATATTAATATTATTACTGTATAATAATATTATTATTAGTCATTCATCTTCATCTCCATCTTCATCATCTCCATCCTCTTCATCTTCATCTCCATCTTATTCATCTTCATCTTCATCTCCATCTTCTTCATCTCCATCTTCTTCTTCTTCTTTGTAATAATGAAAATCCCTTTTATTTGCTAATTTTCCACACAAAAATCCCCAAATATCTTTGTTCCAATGAGTGTCAAGATGTATCGGTAAACTATCAATATTTTCTGAGAGTTGGCCAGTTGGACAGCTCTCTGTGGCGTCTCAATGGGTTGATGGTGACTGTGTATATGCCTGGCTGGCTCTTACAGCAAAAAACAAGTGATAAGAAGGCAATGGTCTGACGCACAAAAAGAAAGGGAATTCACATGAGCACCACAATGCCTACTCCACCCATGCTCTACCAAGGTTTTACAGCCCCACAATGCCTACTCCACCCATGCTCTACCAAGGTTTCACAGCACCACAGTGCCTACTCCACCCATGCTCTACCAAGGTTTCACAGCACCACAATGCCTACTCCACCCATGCTCTACCAAGGTTTTACAGCACCACAATACCTACTCCACCCATGCTCTACCAAGGTTTTACAGCACCACAATGCCTCCTCCACCCATGCTCTACCAAGGTTTTACAGCACCACAATGCCTCCTCCACCCATGCTCTACCAAGGTTTTCCAGCACCACAATACCTACTCCACCCATGCTCTACCAAGGTTTTCCAGCACCACAATACCTACTCCACCCATGCTCTACCAAGGTTTTCCAGCACCACAATGCCTATTCCACCCATGCTCTACCAAGGTTTTCCAGCACCACAATGCCTCCTCCACCCATGCTCTACCAAGGTTTTCCAGCACCACAATACCTCCTCCACCCATGCTCTACCAAGGTTTTACAGCACCACAATGCCTATTCAACCCATGCTCTACCAAGGTTTCACAGCACCACAATGCCTATTCCACCCATGCTCTACCAAGGTTTTACAGCACCACAATGCCTATTCAACCCATGCTCTACCAAGGTTTTCCAGCACCACAATGCCTATTCCACCCATGCTCTACCAAGGTTTTACATTCTTCACACGACAGACTGAGTCTTTATCCCATTCCACTACCTTTTCAAGATTTTTTATTTGATGAAAGCAGGTTGTGTGTGTCTCTGAGCATTCTGTCACTCCATATGGACAGGACATACCCAGGGGCCTTCTGAGTCCGTTCCACCATCTTGTCACTACAGCTCAGTTACATAGACCTCCAGTCACTAGTCACTACAGATCAGTTACATAGACCTCCAGTCAATACAGATCAGTTACATAGACCTCCAGTCTCTCTAGTCACTACAGATCAGTTACATAGACCTCTAGTCACTCTAGTCACTACAGATCAGTTACAAAGACCTCCAGTCACTCTAGTCACTACAGATCAGTTACAAAGACCTCCAGTCACTCTAGTCACTACAGATCAGTTACATAGACCTCCAGTCACTCTAGTCACTACAGATCATTTTCAAAGACCTCCAGTCCTCCATGCTGTTGATGTGAGTCATGACCATCCTTTCAAAGCACTTCATGGCTACCGAGGTGAGTGCCACAGGGCGGTAATCATTTAGGCAGGTTACCTTCACTTCCTTGGGCACAGGGACCCTGGTGGTCTGTTTGAAATATGTAAGTATTAAAGACTCGGTCAGGGAGAGGTTGACATCAGCAACATCACATTTCTCCCTCTCTCCCCTTTCTCTCTAACCCCCCGGGCAGAGCAGCCTAACCGTTCAGACTCCATTCTGAATTATACTGTCTTTGTTAGATGAATAGATTACATCATTAAATATGCATAAATAGATTGGGAGTGTGTTGGTTTAAACTGACTATGTTGGTTTTAATCTGAAGTGGAGATTGGTTAGTGGGTTATGCGGAGTCACAGAGAGAGAGAGAAGAATAAAAGGAAAGGATGGAGGTATTTTCATTTTCGAGGCAGTCCGTTGATTTTACTGTTGAATGCAAAATAATATTTCTCTTTACAGAACATTTTGATTGTGGACTTGACAAACATTCAAATATTAGAAATGGGAAATCTGATTTGAATCTCAAATGCGGGACAGCTCTAGCATGCAGGCGTGTGTGAGTGTGAGAGTCTAAAAGAAAAAGACTATTCCTCTCCAGCTTAGAGATGGCTTCGTCAACAGGTCCTCTATATCAGTCTGTCAGCAACATCACATTTAACACAAGACAATGTGGAATTTATCAGTCTGTCAGTGATGCAACAAGACACTGTGGAACTAGAGACATTTATCAGTCTGTCAGTGCTGTAACAAGACACTGTGGAATTAGAGACATTTATCAGTCTGTCAGTGATGCAACAAGACACTGTGGAACTAGAGACATTTATCAGTCTGTCAGTGCTGTAACAAGACACTGTGGAATTAGAGACATTTATCAGTCTGTCAGTGATGCAACAAGACACTGTGGAACTAGAGACATTTATCAGTCTGTCAGTGCTGTAACAAGACACTGTGGAATTAGAGACATTTATCAGTCTGTCAGTGATGCAACAAGACACTGTGGAACTAGAGACATTTATCAGTCTGTCAGCAACATCACATTTAACACAAGACAATGTGGAATTAGGGACATTTATCAAAATGTCAGTGATGCAACAAGACACTGTGGAATTAGAGACATTTATCAGTCTGTCAGTGATGCAACAAGACACTGTGGAATTAGAGACATTTATCAGTCTGTCAGTGATGCAACAGACACTGCCCTTGGCTGCAACCCTTCCAAATAATTGTACTCTGTACCCTGTACCCTGTACCTTGCCCACAACCCATGTGGAATTCCGAGTAGTCAAGAATGCGGAAATCATCTGAGCCTATGCTGCCCTGACAGAGAAATGGATCAACCCAGAGAACACTGAGCCTATGCTGCCCTGACAGAGAAATTGATCAACCCAGAGAACACTGAGCCTATGCTGCCCTGACAGAGAAATGGATCAACCCAGAGAACACTGAGCCTATGCTGCCCTGACAGAGAAATGGATCAACCCAGAGAACACTGAGCCTATGCTGCCATGACAGACAAATGGATCAACCCAGAGAACACTGAGCCTATGCTGCCCTGACAGAGACATGGATCAGCCCAGAGAACACTGAGCCTATGCTGCCCTGACAGAGAAATGGATCAACCCAGAGAACACTGAGCCTATGCTGCCCTGACAGAGACATGGATCAACCCAGAGAACACTGAGCCTATGCTGCCCTGACAGAGAAATGGATCAACCCAGAGAACACTGAGCCTATGCTGCCCTGACAGAGACATGGATCAGCCCAGAGAACACTGAGCCTATGCTGCCCTGACAGAGAAATGGATCAACCCAGAGAACACTGAGCCTATGCTGCCCTGACAGAGAAATGGATCAACCCAGAGAACACTGAGCCTATGCTGCCCTGATGGAGACATGGATCAACCCAGAGAACACTGCTTCTCCAGCTGCTTCATCTGACTATGTTTTCTTTCATAGAACAAGAGCACCTGGTCGTCGTGGGGATGGCACAGGTCTACTCATTTCTCCTAACTGGAGATTTTCTCTCTCCCGCTACTCAAGCAATCAATCAATTGTATTTATAAACCCCTTTTTACAACATCTGATGTCACAAAGTGCTGTACAGAAACCCAGCTTAAAACCCCAAACAGCAAGCAATGCAGGTGTAGAAGCACGGTGGCTAGGAAAAACTCCCTAGAACGGCAGGAACCTAGGAAGAAACCTAGAGAGGAACCAGGCTCTGAAGGGTGGCCAGTCCTCTTCTGGCTGTGCCGGGTGGAGATTATAACAGCACATGGACAAGATGTTCAAATGTTCATAGATGACCAGCAGGGTCAAATAATAATCACAGTGATTGTAGAGGGTGCAACAAGTCAGCACCTCAGGAGTAAATGTCAGTTGGTTTTCATAGCCGATCATTCAGAATTAGATACAGCAGGTGTGGTAGAGCGAGAGTCCAAAACAGCAGGTCCAGGACAAGGTAGCACGGAGACATGGATCACGTGAACAGGTCAGGGTTCCATAGCCGCAGGCAGAACAGTTGAAACTGGAGCAGCAGCATGACCAGGTAGACTGGGGACAGCAAGGAGTCATCATGCCAGGTAGTCCTGAGGCATGGTCCTAAAACTCAGGTCCTCCAAGAGAAGAGAGAGAGAAAGAGAGAGAGAGAGAGAGAAAGAGAGAGAGAGAAGGAGAAAGAGAGAAAAAGAGAGAGAGATCTAGAGGGAGCATACTTAAATTCACACAGGACACCAGATAAGACAGGAGAAATACTCCAGATATAACAGACTGACCCTAGCCCCCCGACACATAAACTACTGCAGCAATACTCCCTTCTGCTAAATCCTTCTCCCTCCTGTCTCCTTATTCTGCCTCGTTGAACACTCCTCCCTTTCTGCATCCTATGACTCGCACAGTCCCCTTTCCTCCCGGCCGGCTTGACCCTCGCCTCCTGCTCCATGGCTGAGTGACTCATCTCTCGGCCGGCTCGACCCTCGCCTCCTGCTCCGTGGCTGAGTGACTCATCTCTCGGCCGGCTCGACCCTCGCCTCCTGCTCCGTGGCTGAGTGACTCATCTCTCGGCCGGCTCAACCCTCGCCTCCTTCTCCGTGGCTGAGCGACTGGCCGGCTAGACTTTCCCTTCCTGCTCCGTGGCTGAGTAACTCATCTCCCGGCCGGCTCGACCCTCGCCTCCTGCTTCGTGGCTGAGTGACTCATTGCCAGCTTATAGAACAGGGCTGCAGTAAAAATGGAGGAAAGCTAAACTTCTGGAGGACCTATCCGTTCACTCCCTCCCCTCTACCTTCTCTTCCTCTGTATCTGCTGCTAAAGCCACTTTTATATCATTCTAAATTTCATTCTTGCAGCAGAGGGAGCCAATGTCACGACACGTACCTCCCCTCTATCACCCACCCCCGGGGTATAACTCCCGGGGTACCACACACTCTAAATGTCAAGCTTCTGCCTCTAACCCTGCCTCTAACCCTTTTGCACCTTCTCCTCCCTCTCTGTGGACACTTTGTTTACCATTATGAAAAAAAGGTTGACGACATCCGCTACTCATTCACTCAGCCTATTGAGTCCACTGGTCTCATTCACTCAGCCTATTGAGTCCACTGGTCTCATTCACTCAGCCTATTGAGTCCACTGGTCTCATTCACTCAGCCTATTGAGTCCACTGGTCTCATTCACTCAGCCTATTGAGTCCACTGGTCTCATTCACTCAGCCTATTGAGTCCCCTGGTCCCAGTCATTCACTCAGCCTATTGAGTCCACTGGTCCCACTCATTCACTCAGCCTATTGAGTCCCCTGGTCTCATTCATTCACTCAGCCTATTGAGCCCACTGGTCCCACTCATTCACTCAGCCTATTGAGTCCCCTGGTCCCACTCATTCACTCAGCCTATTGAGTCCCCTGGTCTCATTCACTCAGCCTATTGAGTCCACTGGTCCCACTCATTCACTCAGCCTATTGAGTCCCCTGGTCCCACTCATTCACTCAGCCTATTGAGTCCCCTGGTCTCATTCACTCAGCCTATTGAGTCCCCTGGTCTCATTCACTCAGCCTATTGAGTCCCCTGGTCTCATTCATTCACTCAGCCTTTGAGTCCACTGGTCCCACTCATTCACTCAGCCTATTGAGTCCACTGGTCCCACTCACACAGAACTACCCTACTCTTTTACCTCTTTCTCCCCTCTCTCTCCAGATGAAATCCTGTGACTAGTGAGGTCTGGCCGCATGACAACCTGCCCCCTCGACCCCATCCCCTCCTCCCTCCTCCATCCCCTCTTCCCTTCTCCAGACCATTTCTGGAGACCTTCTCCCATTCCTCACTTCCCTCATCAACTCATCCCTGACCACTCTGACTTCAAAATGGCCCATCCTCAATAAACCAAAACTTGACTCATCTGACGTCAAAAAATTAAAGACCCTTTTATTTATTTCCAAAACACTTGAGCGTGCTGTCTCTGACCAACCCTCGCATTATCTTTCTCAGAATGATCTTCTTGACCTTAACCAGGACGGGTCACTCAATCAAGACGGATCTTCTCTGTGTCACGGAGGGTCTCCACACCTCCAAAGCTGACTCTCGCTCCTCTGTTCTCATTCTCCTAGATCTATCCGCTGCCTTTGACACCGTGAACCATCAGATCCTCCTCTCCACCCTCTCAGGGCTGGGTGTCTCAGTCTCTATCAGATCCTCCTCTCCACCCTCTCAGGGCTGGGTGTCTCAGTGTCTATCAGATCCTCCTCTCCACCCTCTCAGGGCTGGGCGTCTCAGGCTCTATCAGATCCTCCTCTCCACCCTCTCTTGGCGGGTGCTTCAGTCTCTCCACTCTCTTGGATTGCATCCTACCTGGCAGGCCTCTCCTACCGGTTGATGTGCAGAGGATCTGTGTCTGCACCATGTACTCTCACTACTGGCATCCCCCTCTTCTCCCTGTACACCAAGTCACTCAGCTCTGTCACGTCCTCACATGTTCTCTCCTATCACTGCTATGTGGATGACACTCAACTTCTTTTCTCCTTCCCACCTTCTAACACCCAGGTGGCGACACTCATCTCTGCGTGCCTGGCAGACATCTCATCTTGGATCTCGGCCCAAAACCTCAAACTCAACCTTAACAAGACAGAGCAGTTTTTCCTCCCGGGGAAGGCCTGCCCGCTCAAAGACCTCTCCATCATGGTTGACAATTCCAAAGTGTCACCCTCCCAGATTGCAAAGAATCTTAACGTGACCCTGGACAACAGGTGCAAACATCAAAGTAGTGCTTTGCCCCTGCAGTTTCGTGCTCTACAACATCCTTAGAGTACGCCCCTACCTCACACAGGAAGCATCGCAGCTCCTAATCCAGACACTTGTCATCTCCCATTCGGACTCCCATCTGGTTTTCAACCGTCCCAAGTTCTCCCATGTCACCCCGGTCCTCTGCACACTCCACTGGCTTCCAGTCGAAGCTTGCATCCACTACAATACCATGGTGCTTGCCTACGGAGCAGCAAGGACCCCCACTGCCACATTTCTTTTTTAAATAAATAATAATAATTCTGAACCAGCACTTGCAATTGACTCCCCTGACAACCTTTCAGTCGGATGTAACACTGTAGGAGGTGTCAGTTACCGTCCATACTAGTTTCAGTAGAAATGTAAACTATTCCGTTATCGCTAGACTCTGACAGAGTCTAGAATATCTCCATGGCATTTACACCATCGTTGATGATAATCCATAGCTACATTTACAGTGGTTCAACAAACAGTCAAAGTAAGTCTATCTTACCTCGTCAGAGGTTGTATTCTCCTCCACGGGGCTTGATTAGCTTGGAAAGGGGTCGAGCTCTGTGTTAATAATTATCGTAGGCTTAGCCTATTAAGACAATCAGGAAAGCTGTCAAAAAAAGATATCAGTGAACAGGAACAACAAACGTTTTTCACTTAGCGTGTCAAAACTACCAAACCCCTATGCATAGAACACAACATTCATGATATTAATATAGATATTAATATAGTAAACATTTACATATTGTCATCCATATATATTAGGAATAACATATTGATAACAGACAGTACCCAAAGGTAAAAGTATGGTATTAATATCGTGAATGTGGCATACTATTTATAGGGTAATGTTGAATGAACTTAAACCCAACTTCACTCCAAATGTACCTTCACATAGCTTGTGTAAAACAAGTTAGACGCGTTACCTTCAACTATTAAGGAAGAGTATTGCTATGCTAATTATTATAGAAGCTGATCAGTATTCATATGTGTTGACGTGATAGCTCAGCTGAAACTAATTATTATAGAAGCTGATCAGTATTCTTGTGTTGACGTGATAGCTCAGCTGAAACTAATTATTATAGAAGCTGATCAGTATTCATGTGTTGACGTGATAGCTCAGCTGAAACTAATTATTATAGAAGCTGATCAGTATTCATATGTGTTGACGTGATAGCTCAGCTGAACACAGCTTGTTTCCAAAGATAAGCAGAGTACGTAGCCGTCTGTATGGTAGATGTGTTCTCACTGAAGTACCCCTCATATACCATTAGGGGTCTGTTTAGGCAGGAATTGTACTTTGGCTTCAGATTTTATTTCAATATAGATATCTCTTTATTTAGGTTAATGATGTTGAAACAATGACGTTGTTTGAAACATACAATTTTAGTATCAACATTGAAACATGGTATAAAAACTATATGTCTATATATATATATATATATATATATATATATATATAATCCGATTCCTCACCCGGCCAGTTGCAATGTGAATATCGGAAGTTAATAGTTGTACCCCTTTGGAGAAAATCACTTACTGCTTGGGGAATAAGTTAAAGACATTTTACAGAATTTGTCAACCTTTTATTGGCTATATGGAGAATCTCCCCCCACATCTCATTGATTGAATCCATATATAATCCTCACATAATGTTTCACACGTAATGTATAATATGTAGCCTACGGCAGGTGATCCAATGTCTCATTTTTTTTATTATTATTTTTTTTTATTGTATGTATGTATGTACAGTATGTACAGTGCCTTGCGAAAGTATTCGGCCCCCTTGAACTTTGCGACCTTTTGCCACATTTCAGGCTTCAAACATAAAGATATAAAACTGTATTTTTTTGTGAAGAATCAAAAACAAGTGGGACACAATCATGAAGTGGAACGACATTTATTGGATATTTCAAACTTTTTTAACAAATCAAAAACTGAAAAATTGGGCGTGCAAAATTATTCAGCCCTCTTAAGTTAATACTTTGTAGCGCCACCTTTTGCTGCGATTACAGCTGTAAGTCGCTTGGGGTATGTCTCTATCAGTTTTGCACATCGAGAGACTGAAATTTTTTCCCATTCCTCCTTGCAAAACAGCTCGAGCTCAGTGAGGTTGGATGGAGAGCATTTGTGAACAGCAGTTTTCAGTTCTTTCCACAGATTATCGATTGGATTCAGGTCTGGACTTTGACTTGGCCATTCTAACACCTGGATATGTTTATTTTTGAACCATTCCATTGTAGATTTTGCTTTATGTTTTGGATCATTGTCTTGTTGGAAGACAAATCTCCGTCCCAGTCTCAGGTCTTTTGCAGACTCCATCAGGTTTTCTTCCAGAATGGTCCTGTATTTGGCTCCATCCATCTTCCCATCAATTTTAACCATCTTCCCTGTCCCTGCTGAAGAAAAGCAGGCCCAAACCATGATGCTGCCACCACCATGTTTGACAGTGGGGATGGTGTGTTCAGCTGTGTTGCTTTTACGTCAAACATAACGTTTTGCATTGTTGCCAAAAAGTTCAACTTTGGTTTCATTTGACCAGAGCACCTTCTTCCACATGTTTGGTGTGTCTCCCAGGTGGCTTGTGGCAAACTTTAAACGACACTTTTTATGGATATCTTTAAGAAATGGCTTTCTTCTTGCCACTCTTCCATAAAGGCCAGATTTGTGCAATATACGACTGATTGTTGTCCTATGGACAGTCTCCCACCTCAACTGTAGATCTCTGCAGTTCATCCAGAGTGATCATGGGCCTCTTGGCTGCATCTCTGATCAGTCTTCTCCTTGTATGAGCTGAAAGTTTAGAGGGACGGCCAGGTCTTGGTAGATTTGCAGTGGTCTGATACTCCTTCCATTTCAATATTATCGCTTGCACAGTGCTCCTTGGGATGTTTAAAGCTTGGGAAATCTTTTTGTATCCAAATCCGGCTTTAAACTTCTTCACAACAGTATCTCGAACCTGCCTGGTGTGTTCCTTGTTCTTCATGATGCTCTCTGCGCTTTTAACGGACCTCTGAGACTATCACAGTGCAGGTGCATTTATACGGAGACTTGATTACACACAGGTGGATTGTATTTATCATCATTAGTCATTTAGGTCAACATTGGATCATTCAGAGATCCTCACTGAACTTCTGGAGAGAGTTTGCTGCACTGAAAGTAAAGGGGCTGAATAATTTTGCACGCCCAATTTTTCAGTTTTTGATTTGTTAAAAAAGTTTGAAATATCCAATAAATGTCGTTCCACTTCATGATTGTGTCCCACTTGTTGTTGATTCTTCACAAAAAAATACAGTTTTATATCTTTGTGTTTGAAGCCTGAAATGTGGCAAAAGTTCGCAAAGTTCAAGGGGGCCGAATATTTTCGCAAGGCACTGTATTTTCTAGAAGCTGACATTCGACATCATGGAAACACTTGGCATTTTCTAGAAGCTGACATTCGAGATCATGGAAACACTTGGCATTTTCTAGAAGCTGACATTCGACATCATGGAAACACTTGGCATTTTCTAGAAGCTGACAGTCGACATCATGGAACACTTTTATTTTCTAGAAGCTAACAGTCAACTGATCAAAAGCACACCATTTGTTGTTTTGTAGGAGCAACCCACATTGATGCACAGCTCGAAAGGTCACATTGTTTTTCTTGTGTTTAGATTTCACCAATAAAGACATATTTTATAATAGTAGTTGTGCTCTTGTCTGTGTTTGATGAAAAGCTGCAATAGAATCGTTAGGTTGTTTCAAACATAACCAGCAAAGAAATCCAATAAAGTTTGTCTGTGGTGTCTTGATATGCATCCACCTAGTTTTTCAGTTAGGGAAGTGTGTCAAATGTAGCTAGCCACTAGATGTCAGTGTCAGACAACAGAATGCCGGGAGCCTGTGTTGGGAAACATGTAAAGGCCTGTGACCAATAAGACAAGCTTTTTGAGAGTACATCCACATCACTGGTGTGGAGTTTTTCTCTTTGCAAAGCTGCAATCAAGTTGTTTTTCCGTTTGAAGTCAGCGAGACGAATACCGAGCGCAGCAACAACATCATTTTCTAACCTATTTTACAATTGTTTACTTAGAATTTTCACGCGTTCTCATAGCTAGCTAGAGTACTGTAGTATGGCTAGTGGGGAAAAAAAGATGCCTGGGAAATCATGGACTAGTGCAACGATCCTTGAGAAGCTCGATAAGGAGACAGACACCTGGATAGCAACGATCCTTGAGGAGCTCGATAAGGAGACAGACACCTGGATAGCAACGATCCTTGAGGAACTCGATAAGACAGACAGACACCTGGATAGCAACGATCCTTGAGGAGCTCGATAAGAAGACAGACACCTGGATAGCAACGATCCTTGAGGAGCTTGATAAGGAGGCAGACACCTGCATAGCAACGATCCTTGAGGAGCTCGATTGGGAGACAGACACCTGGATAGCAACGATCCTTGAGGAACTCGATAAGAAGACAGACACCTGGATAGCAACGATCCTTGAGGAGCTTGATAAGGAGGCAGACACCTGGATAGCAACGATTCTTGAGGAGCTCGATTGGGAGACAGACACCTGGATAGCAACGATCCTTGAGGAGCTCGATAAGAAGACAGACACCTGGATAGCAACGATTCTTTTTATTTTTTTTATTTTTATTTCACCTTTATTTAACCAGGTAGGCTAATTGAGAACACCTTTATTTAACCAGGTAGGCTAGTTGAGAACAAGTTCTCATTTGCAACTGCGACCTGGCCAAGATAAAGCATAGCAGTGTGAACAGACAACACATGGAGTAAACAATTAACAAGTCAATAACACAGTAGAAAAACAAAGGGGGAGTCTATATACAATGTGTGCAAAAGGCATGAGGAGGTAGGCGAATAATTACAATTTTGCAGATTAACACTGGAGTGATAAATGATCAGATGGTCATGTACAGGTAGAGATATTGGTGTGCAAAAGAGCAGAAAAGTAAATAAACAAAAACAGTATGGGGATGAGGTAGGTGAAAATGGGTGGGCTATTTACCAATAGACTACGTACAGCTGCAGCGATCGGTTAGCTGCTCAGATAGCTGATGTTTGAAGTTGGTGTGGGAGATAAAAGTCTCCAACTTCAGCGATTTTTGCAATTCGTTCCAGTCACAGGCAGCAGAGTACTGGAACGAAAGGCGGCCAAATGAGGTGTTGGCTTTAGGGATGATCAGTGAGATACACCTGCTGGAGCGCGTGCTACGGATGGGTGTTGCCATCGTGACCAGTGAGCTGAGATAAGGCGGAGCTTTACCTAGCATGGACTTGTAGATGACCTGGAGCCAGTGGGTCTGGCGACGAATATGTAGCGAGGGCCAGCCGACTAGAGGATACAAGTCGCAGTGGTGGGTGGTATAAGGTGCTTTAGTGACAAAACGGATGGCACTGTGATAGACTGCATCCAGTTTGCTGAGTAGAGTGTTGGAAGCCATTTTGTAGATGACATCGCCGAAGTCGAGGATCGGTAGGATAGTCAGTTTTACTAGGGTAAGCTTGGCGGCGTGAGTGAAGGAGGCTTTGTTGCGGAATAGAAAGCCGACTCTTGATTTGATTTTCGATTGGAGATGTTTGATATGAGTCTGGAAGGAGAGTTTGCAGTCTAGCCAGACACCTAGGTACTTATAGATGTCCACATATTCTAGGTCGGAACCATCCAGGGTGGTGATGCTAGTCGGGCATGCGGGTACAGGCAGCGATCGGTTGAAAAGCATGCATTTGGTTTTACTAGCGTTTAAGAGCAGTTGGAGGCCACGGAAGGAGTGTTGTATGGCATTGAAGCTTGTTTGAAGGTTAGATAGCACAGTGTCCAATGACACTGGAGAGGAGATGATCAGTAGAAAGACACCTGGATAGCAACGATCCTTAAGGAGCTCGATAAGGAGACAGACACCTGGATAGCAACGATCCTTGAGGAGCTTGATAAGAAGACAGACACCTGGATAGCAACGATCCTTAAGGAGCTTGATCAGGAGACAGACACCTGGATAGAGGCGATAGCGATTCAGAGGCTCGATCCGTGTTTGGATTTGTAAGTATGACTTTATGTAGCCCACTTTTACTTTCAATTGGTTCTGATTAGTAATGCATGTAGAAATGTGTCATTAAATGTTTTCATACTTGACTTTTTACGATAAGTCTAAATGTCTTTCTATGCTCCATACAGAGCACTATTATTGGCCCTGGTCCACTTTGGGAATCGGGTACCATTTGGGACTCAACTTTGATCTAAAGGTCTAAAACGTTACTTTTGGAAAAGTAGCAATCTGGACCTTTTCCTATGCTTTTCATATTTTTCACCTTTGTTTGTGTGTCTTATTCCCGTCTGTGTTCTGCTGCCCTTAGGCCTGTTTTTAGGCTTGGTTTTGTGCCTGTTTTTATACCTTTATTGTGTGTTTTTCCATTTCCATTGCAGTTATTTAGCAGACACTTCTCCAGAGTGACTTACATGAGCAATTAAGGGTTGAGTGCCTTGCTCAAGGACACATCGACAGATTTTTCACCTAGATGGCTCAGAGATTCGAACCAGCGACCTTTCGGTTACTGGCCCACCTCCGTTGGTTGTGTGTTTTTCCCCACCACAATTGTGTTGTGTATCACTGGTCAATACCTATTCCTTCTCTGCCTTTGTTCCATATTTTTCCATTTCCATTTTTGGTCATTTAGTTCCTGTTGATCGTTTTTTTGTGTCAAATACACATTTCAGGCTGTCTTGTTTTCTCCACCGTTTTCCCCTGGGGTATAGTATTCTCTCCTCATCCCTTCCAGTTCAGACTCTGATGATCATTGGCAAGAGCTACCAGCTTGACTGCTACCACCCCTACCACCCCAACACCTCCAGCTTGACTGCTGTCCCCTCTAGCACCCCCAACATATCCAGCTTGACTGCTACCACCCCTAGCACCCCCAACACCATGGACAACACCTCCAGCTTGACTGCTACCACCCCTTGTCCCCCCAACACCTCCAGCTGGACTGCTACCACTCTTAGCACCCCCAACACCTCCAGCTTGACTGCTACCACCCCTAGCACCACCAACACCTTGGACAACACCTCCAGCTTGACTGCTGCCACCCCTAGCACCCCCAACACCTCCAGCTTGACTGCTACCACCCCTAGCACCCCCAACACCTCCAGCTTGACTGCTACCACCCCTAGCACCACCAACACCTTGGACAACACCTCTAGCTTGACTGCTGCAATCCCTAGAACCCCCAACTCCTTCAGCTTGACTGCCGCCATCCGTAGCACCCCCAACACCTTGGACAACACCTCCAGCTTGACTGTTACCACCCCTAGCACCCCCAACACCTTGGACAACACCTCCAGCTTGACTTCTACCACCCCTAGCACCCCCAACACCTCCAGCTTGACTGCTGACCCCCCTAGCACCCCCAACACCTTGGACAACACCTCCAGCTTGACTGCTTCCACCGCTTGCACCCCCAACACCTCCAGCTTGACTCCTACCACCGCTTGCACCCCCAACACCTCCAGCTTGACTACTAACACCCTTAGCAACTCCAACACCTTCAGCTTGACTGCTACCACTTCTAGCAACCCCAACACCTCCAGCTTGACTGCTACCACCCCTTGCACCCAAACACCTCCAGCTTGACTGCTGCCACCCCTAGCACCCCCAACAACTTGGACAACACCTCCAGCTTGACTGCTACCACCCCTAGCACCCCCAACACCTCCAGCTTGACTGCTACCACCCCTAGCACCCCCAATACCTTGGACAACACCTCCAGCTTGACTGCTGTCCGCCCTAGCACCCCCAACACCTCCAGCTTGACTGTTGCCACCCCTTGCACCCCCAACACCTTGGACAAAACCTCCAGCTTGACTGCTACCACCCCTAGCACCCCCAAAACCTTGGACAACACCTCCAGCTTGACTGCTGTCCCCCCTAGCACCCCCAACACCTCCAGCTTGACTGTTGCCACCCCTTGCACCCCCAACACCTCCATCTTGACTGCTGTCACCCTTTGCACCCCCAACACCTCCAGCTTGACTGCATTCCCCCCTTAGCACCCCCAACACCTTGGACAACACCTCCAGCTTGACTGCTACCACCCCTAGCACCCCCAACACCTCCAGCTTGACTGATACCACACCTAACACCCCCAAAACCTTGGACAACACCTCCAGCTTGACTGCTACCACCCCTACCACCCCCAACACCTCCAGCTTGATTGCTGTCCCCCCTAGCACCCCCAACACCTCCAGCCTGACTGCTGTCCCCCCTAGCACCCCCAACACCTTGGACAACACCTCCAACTTGACTGCTTCCACCCCTAGCACCCCAACACCTCCAGCTTGAATCCTACCACCAACACCTCCAGCTTGACTGCAACCACCCCTAGCACCTCCAACACGTTCAGCTTGACTGCTACCACCCCTAGCACCCCCAACACCTACAGCTGTACTGCTACCACCCCTTGCACCCCCAACACCTCCAGCTTGACTGCTGCCACCCCTTGCACTCCCAACACCTCCAGCTTGACTTCTACGACCCCCTTGCACCCCAACACCTTGGACAACACCTCCATCTTGACTGCTGTCACCCCTTGCACCCCAAACATCTCCAGCTTGACTGCTGCCACCCCTAGCACCCCCAACACCTTGGACAACACCTCCAGCTTGACTGCTGTCCCCCCTAGCACCCCCAACACCTCCAGCTTGACTGCTGTCCCCCCTTGCACCCCCAACACCTTGGACAACACCTTCAGCTTGACTGCTACCACCCCTAGCACCCCGAACACCTCCAGCTTGACTGATACCACCCCTAGCACCCCCAAAACCTTGGACAACACCTCCAGCTTGACTGCTACCACCCCTACCACCCCCAACACCTCCAGCTTGACTGCTGTCCCCCCTAGCACCCCCAACACCTCCAGCCTGACTGCTGTCCCCCCTAGCACCCCCAACACCTTGGACAACACCTCCAACTTGACTGCTTCCACCCCTAGCACCCCAACACCTCCAGCTTGACTCCTACCACCAACACCTCCAGCTTGACTGCAACCACCCCTAGCACCTCCAACACGTTCAGCTTGACTGCTACCACCCCTAGCACCCCCAACACCTACAGCTGGACTGCTACCACCCCTTGCACCCCCAACACCTCCAGCTTGACTGCTGCCACCCCTTGCACCCCCAACACCTCCAGCTTGACTTCTACGACCCCCTTGCACCCCCAACACCTTGGACAACACCTCCAGCTTGACTGCTGTCACCCCTTGCACCCCAAACATCTCCAGCTTGACTGCTGCCACCCCTAGCACCCCCAACACCTTGGACAACACCTCCAGCTTGACTGCTACCACCCCTAGCACCCACAACACCTCCAGCTTGACTGCTACCACCCCTAGCGCCCCCAATACCTTGGACAACACCTCCAGCTTGACTGCTGTCCGCCCTAGCACCCCCAACACCTCCAGCTTGACTGTTGCCACCCCTTGCACCCCCAACACCTTGGACAAAACCTCCAGCTTGACTGCTACCACCCCTAGCACACCCCAAAACCTTGGACAACACCTCCAGCTTGACTGCTGTCCCCCCTAGCACCCCCAACACCTCCAGCTTGACTGTTGCACCCCTTGCACCCCCAACACCTCCATCTTGACTGCTGTCACCCTTTGCACCCCCAACACCACCAGCTTGACTGCTGTCCCCCCTTGCACCCCCAACACCTTGGACAACACCTCCAGCTTGACTGCTAACACCCTTAGCAACTCCAACACCTTCAGCTTGACTGCTACCACCTCTAGCACCCCAAACACCTCCAGCTTGACTGCTACCACCACTTGCACCCAACATCTCCAGCTTGACTGCTGCAACCCCTAGCACCCCCAACACCTTGGACAACACCTCCAGCTTGACTGCTACCACCCCTAGCACCCCCAACACCTCCAGCTTGACTGATACCACCCCTAGCACCCCCAAAACCTTGGACAACACCTCCAGCTTGACTGCTACCACCCCAACCACCCCAACACCTCCAGCTTGACTGCTGTCCGCCCTAGCACCCCAAACACCTCCAGCTTGACTGTTGCCACCCCTTGCACCCCCAACACCTTGGACAAAACCTCCTGCTTGACTGCTACCACTCCTAGCACCCCCAAAACCTTGGACAACACCTCCAGCTTGACTGCTGTCCCCCCTAGCACCCCCAACACCTCCAGCTTGACTGTTGCCACCCCTTGCACCCCCAACACCTCCATCTTGACTGCTGTCACCCTTTGCACCCCCAACACCTCCAGCTTGACTGCTGTCCCCCCTTGCACCCCCAACACCTTGGACAACACCTCCAGCTTGACTGCTAACACCCTTAGCAACTCCAACACCTTCAGCTTGACTGCTACCACCTCTAGCACCCCCAACACCTCCAGCTTGACTGCTGCCACCCCTAGCACCCCCAACAACTTGGACAACACCTCCAGCTTGACTGCTACCACCCCTAGCACCCCCAACACCTCCAGCTTGACTGCTACCACCCCTAGCACCCCCAAAACCTTGGACAACACCTCCAGCTTGACTGCTGTCCCCCCTAGCACCCCCAACACCTCCAGCTTGACTGTTGCCACCCCTTGCACCCCCAACACCTCCATCTTGACTGCTGTCACCCTTTGCACCCCCAACACCTCCAGCTTGACTGCTGTCCCCCCTTGCACCCCCAACACCTTGGACAACACCTTCAGCTTGACTGCTGTCACCCCTTGCACCCCCAACATCTCCAGCTTGACTGCTGCAACCCCTAGCACCCCTACCACACCCAACACCTCCAGCTTGACTGCTGTCCCCCCTAGCACCCCCAACACCTCCAGCCTGACTGCTGTCCCCCCTAGCACCCCCAACACATTGGACAACACCTCCAACTTGACTGCTACCACCCCTAGCACCCCCAACACCTCCAGCTTGACTGCTGCCACCCCTAGCACCCCCAACAACTTGGACAACACCTCCAGCTTGACTGCTACCACCCCTAGCACCCCCAACACCTCCAGCTTGACTGCTACCACCCCTAGCACCCCCAAAACCTTGGACAACACCTCCAGCTTGACTGCTGTCCCCCCTAGCACCCCCAACACCTCCAGCTTGACTGTTGCCACCCCTTGCACCCCCAAAACCTCCATCTTGACTGCTGTCACCCTTTGCACCCCCAACACCTCCAGCTTGACTGCTGTCCCCCCTTGCACCCCCAACACCTTGGACAACACCTTCAGCTTGACTGCTGTCACCCCTTGCACCCCCAACATCTCCAGCTTGACTGCTGCAACCCCTAGCACCCCTACCACACCCAACACCTCCAGCTTGACTGCTGTCCCCCCTAGCATCCCCAACACCTCCAGCCTGACTGCTGTCCCCCCTAGCACCCCCAACACATTGGACAACACCTCCAACTTGACTGCTTCCACCCCTAGCACCCCCAACACCTCCAGCTTGACTCCTACCACCAACACCTCCATCTTGACTGCAACCACCCCTAGCACCTCCAACACGTTCAGCTTGACTGCTACCACCCCTAGCACCCCCAACACCTCCAGCTGGACTGCTACCACCCCTTGCACCCCCAACACCTCCAGCTTGACTGCTGCCACCCCTTGCACCCCCAACACCTCCAGCTTGACTTCTACGACCCCCTTGCACCCCCAACACCTTGGACAACACCTCCAGCTTGACTGCTGTCACCCCTTGCACCCCAAACATCTCCAGCTTGACTGCTGCCACCCCTAGCACCCCCAACACCTTGGACAACACCTCCAGCTTGACTGCTACCACCCCTAGCACCCACAACACCTCCAGCTTGACTGCTACCACCCCTAGCACCCCCAACACCTTGGACAACACCTCCAGCTTGACTGCTGTCCCCCCTAGCACCCCCAACACCTCCAGCTTGACTGTTGCCACCCCTTGCACACCCAACACCTCCAGCTTGACTGCTGTCCCCCCTAGCACCCCCAACACCTCCAGCCTGACTGCTGTCCCCCCTAGCACCCCCAACACATTGGACAACACCTCCAACTTGACTGCTACCACCCCTAGCACCCCCAACACCTCCAGCTTGACTGCTGCCACCCCTAGCACCCCCAACAACTTGGACAACACCTCCAGCTTGACTGCTACCACCCCTAGCACCCCCAACACCTCCAGCTTGACTGCTACCACCCCTAGCACCCCCAAAACCTTGGACAACACCTCCAGCTTGACTGCTGTCCCCCCTAGCACCCCCAACACCTCCAGCTTGACTGTTGCCACCCCTTGCACCCCCAACACCTCCATCTTGACTGCTGTCACCCTTTGCACCCCCAACACCTCCAGCTTGACTGCTGTCCCCCCTTGCACCCCCAACACCTTGGACAACACCTTCAGCTTGACTGCTGTCACCCCTTGCACCCCCAACATCTCCAGCTTGACTGCTGCAACCCCTAGCACCCCTACCACACCCAACACCTCCAGCTTGACTGCTGTCCCCCCTAGCACCCCCAACACCTCCAGCCTGACTGCTGTCCCCCCTAGCACCCCCAACACATTGGACAACACCTCCAACTTGACTGCTTCCACCCCTAGCACCCCCAACACCTCCAGCTTGACTCCTACCACCAACACCTCCATCTTGACTGCAACCACCCCTAGCACCTCCAACACGTTCAGCTTGACTGCTACCACCCCTAGCACCCCCAACACCTCCAGCTGGACTGCTACCACCCCTTGCACCCCCAACACCTCCAGCTTGACTGCTGCCACCCCTTACACCCCCAACACCTCCAGCTTGACTTCTACGACCCCCTTGCACCCCCAACACCTTGGACAACACCTCCAGCTTGACTGCTGTCACCCCTTGCACCCCAAACATCTCCAGCTTGACTGCTGCCACCCCTAGCACCCCCAACACCTTGGACAACACCTCCAGCTTGACTGCTACCACCCCTAGCACCCACAACACCTCCAGCTTGACTGCTACCACCCCTAGCACCCCCAACACCTTGGACAACACCTCCAGCTTGACTGCTGTCCCCCCTAGCACCCCCAACACCTCCAGCTTGACTGTTGCCACCCCTTGCACCCCCAACACCTCCATCTTGACTGCTGTCTCCCCTTGCACTCCCAACACCTCCAGCTTGACTGCTGTCCCCCCTAGCACCCCCAACACCTTGGACAACACCTCCAGCTTTACTGTTGTCGCCCTTAGCACCCCCAACACCTCCAGCTTGACTGCTGACACCCCTAGCACCCCCAACACCTTGGACAACACCTCCAGCTTGACTGCTGCCACCCCTAGCACCCCCAACACCTTGGACAACACCTCCAGCTTGACTGCTACCACCCCTAGCACCCACAACACCTCCAGCTTGACTGCTACCACCCCTAGCACCCCCAACACCTTGGACAACACCTCCCGCTTGACTGCTGTCCCCCCTAGCACCCCCAACACCTCCAGCTTGACTGTTGCCACACCTTGCACCCCCAACACCTCCAGATTGACTGCTGTCTCCCCTAGCACCCCCAACACCTCCAGCTTGACTGCTGTCCCCCTTAGCACCCCCAACACCTTGGACAACACCTCCAGCTTTACTGTTGTCGCCCTTAGCACCCCCCAACACCTCCAGCTTGACTGCTGACACCCCTAGCACTCCCAACACCTTGGACAACACCTCCAGCTTGACTGCAACCACCCATAGCACCCCCAACACCTCCAACTTGACTTCTACCACCCCTAGCACCCCCAACACCTCCAGCTTGACTGCTACCACCCCTTGCACTCCCAACACCTCCAGCTTGACTGATGCCATCCCTAGCACCCCCAACAACTTGGACAACACCTCCAGCTTGACTGCTACCACCCCTAGCACCCCCAACACCTCCAGGTTGAATGGTACCACCCTTAGCAACTCCAACACCTTCAGCTTGACTGCTACCACCTCTAGCACCCCCAACACCTCCAGCTTGACTGCTACCACCCCTTGCACCCAAACACCTCCAGCTTGACTGCTGAAACCCCTAGCACCCCCAACAACTTGGACAACACCTCCAGCTTGACTGCTACCACACCTAGCACCCCCAACACCTCCAGCTTGACTGCTACCACCCCTAGCACCCCCAATACCTTGGACAACACCTCCAGCTTGACTGCTGTCCCCCCTAGCACCCCCAACACCTCCAGCTTGACTGTTGCCACCCCTTGCACCCCCAACACCTTGGACAAAACCTCCAGCTTGACTGCTACCACCCCTAGCACCCCCAACACCCCGCTGCCACCCCCAACACCCCTGCTACCACCCCTAGCACCCCCAACACCTCCAGCTTGACTGATACCACCCCTAGCACCCCCAAAACCTTGGACAACACCTCCAGCTTGACTGCTACCACCCCTACCACCCCCAACACCTCCAGCTTGACTGCTGTCCCCCCTAGCACCCCCAACACCTCCAGCCTGACTGCTGTCCCCCCTAGCACCCCCAACACCTTGGACAACAACTCCAACTTGACTGCTTCCACCCCTAGCACCCCAACACCTCCAGCTTGACTCCTACCACCAACACCTCCAGCTTGACTGCAACCACCCCTAGCACCACCAACACGTTCAGCTTGACTGCTACCACCCCTAGCACCCCCAACACCTACAGCTGGACTGCTACCACCCCTTGCACCCCCAACACCTCCAGCTTGACTGCTGCCACCCCTTGCACCCCCAACACCTCCAGCTTGACTTCTACGACCCCCATAAACCCCAACACCTTGGACAACACCTCCAGCTTGACTGCTGTCACCCCTTGCACCCCAAACATCTCCAGCTTGACTGCTGCCACCCCTAGCACCCCCAACACCTTGGACAACACCTCCAGCTTGACTGCTACCACCCCTAGCACCCACAACACCTCCAGCTTGACTGCTGTCCGCCCTAGCACCCCCAACACCTCCAGCTTGACTGCTACCACCCCTAGCACCACCAACACCTTGGACAACACCTCCAGCTTGACTGCTACCACCCCTAGCACCCCCAAAACCTTGGACAACACCTCCAGCTTGACTGCTGTCCCCCCTAGCACCCCCAACACCTCCAGCTTGACTGTTGCCACCCCTTGCACCCCCAACACCTCCATCTTGACTGCTGTCACCCTTTGCACCCCCAACACCTCCAGTTTGACTGCTGTCCCCCCTTGCACCCCCAACACCTTGGACAACACCTCCAGCTTGACTGCTAACACCCTTAGCAACTCCAACACCTTCAGCTTGACTGCTACCACCTCTAGCACCCCCAACACCTCCAGCTTGACTGCTACCACCCCTTGCACCCAAACACCTCCAGCTTGACTGCTGCCACCCCTAGCACCCCCCAACAACTTGGACAACACCTCCAGCTTGACTGCTACCACCCCTAGCACCCCCAACACCTCCAGTTTGACTGCTACCACCCCTAGCACCCCCAATACCTTGGACAACACCTCCAGCTTGACTGCTGTCCGCCCTAGCACCCCCAACACCTCCAGCTTGACTGTTGCCAACCCTTGCACCCCCAACACCTTGGACAAAACCTCCAGCTTGACTGCTACCACCCCTAGCACCCCCAACACCTTGGACAACACCTCCAGCTTGACTGCTGTCCCCCCTAGCACCCCCAACACCTCCAGCTTGACTGTTGCCACCCCTTGCACCCCCAACACCTCCATCTTGACTGCTGTCACCCTTTGCACCCCCAACACCTCCAGCTTGACTGCTGTCCCCCCTTGCACCCCCAACACCTTGGACAACACCTTCAGCTTGACTGCTGTCACCCCTTGCACCCCCAACATCTCCAGCTTGACTGCTACCATCCCTAGCACCCCCAAAACCTTGGACAACACCTCCAGCTTGACTGCTACCACCCCTACCACCCCCAACACCTCCAGCCTGACTGCTGTCCCCCCTAGCACACCCAACACCTCCAGCCTGACTGCTGTCCCCCCTAGCACCCCCAACACATTGAACAACACCTCCAACTTGACTGCTTCCACCCCTAGCACCCCCAACACCTCCAGCTTGACTCCTACCACCAACACCTCCATCTTGACTGCAACCACCCCTAGCACCTCCAACACATTCAGCTTGACTGCTACCACCCCTTGCATCCCCAACACCTCCAGCTTGACTGCTGCCACCCCTTGCACCCCCAACACCTCCAGCTTGACTTCTACGACCCCCTTGCACCCCCAACACCTTGGACAACACCTCCAGCTTGACTGCTGTCACCCCTTGCACCCCAAACATCTCCAGCTTGACTGCTGCCACCCCTAGCACCCCCAACACCTTGGACAACACCTCCAGCTTGACTGCTACCACCCCTAGCACCCACAACACCTCCAGCTTGACTGCTACCACCCCTAGCACCCCCAACACCTTGGACAACACCTCCAGCTTGACTGCTGTCCCCCCTAGCACCCCCAACACCGCCAGCTTGACAGTTGCCACCACCTGGCACCCCCAACACCTCCATCTTGACTGCTGTCTCCCCTTGCACCCCCAACACCTCCAGCTTGACTGCTGTCCCCCCTAGCACCCCCAACACCTTGGACAACACCTCCAGCTTTACTGTTGTCGCCCTTAGCACCCCCAACACCTCCAGCTTGACTGCTGACACCCCTAGCACCCCCAACACCTTGGACAACACCTCCAGCTTGACTGCTGCCACCCCTAGCACCCCCAACACCTTGGACAACACCTCCAGCTTGACTGCTACCACCCCTAGCACCCACAACACCTCCAGCTTGACTGCTACCACCCCTAGCACCCCCAACACCTTGGACAACACCTCCCGCTTGACTGCTGTCCCCCCTAGCACCCCAAACACCTCCAGCTTGACTGTTGCCACCCCTTGCACCCCCAACACCTCCAGATTGACTGCTGTCTCCCCTTGCACCCCCAACACCTCCAGCTTGACTGCTGTCCCCCCTAGCACCCCCAACACCTTGGACAACACCTCCAGCTTTACTGTTGTCGCCCTTAGCACCCCCCAACACCTCCAGCTTGACTGCTGACACCCCTAGCACTCCCAACACCTTGGACAACACCTCCAGCTTGACTGCAACCACCCCTAGCACCCCCAACACCTCCAACTTGACTTCTACCACCCCTAGCACCCCCAACACCTCCAGCTTGACTGCTACCACCCCTTGCACTCCCAACACCTCCAGCTTGACTGATGCCATCCCTAGCACCCCCAACAACTTGGACAACACCTCCAGCTTGACTGCTACCACCCCTAGCACCCCCAACACCTCCAGCTTGAATGCTACCACCCTTAGCAACTCCAACACCTTCAGCTTGACTGCTACCACCTCTAGCACCCCCAACACCTCCAGCTTGACTGCTACCACCCCTTGCACCCAAACACCTCCAGCTTGACTGCTGAAACCCCTAGCACCCCCAATAACTTGGACAACACCTCCAGCTTGACTGCTACCACCCCTAGCACCCCCAACACCTCCAGCTTGACTGCTACCACCCCTAGCACCCCCAATACCTTGGACAACACCTCCAGCTTGACTGCTGTCCCCCCTAGCACCTTCAACACCTCCATCTTGACTGTTGCCACCCCTTGCACCCCCAACACCTTGGACAAAACCTCCAGCTTGACTGCTACCACCCCTAGCACCCCCAACACCTCCAGCTTGACTGCTACCACCCCTAGCACCCCCAAAACCTTGGACAACACCTCCAGCTTGACTGCTGTCCCCCCTAGCACCCCCAACACCTCCAGCTTGACTGTTGACACCCCTTGCACCCCCAACACCTCCATCTTGACTGCTGTCACCCTTTGCACCCCCAACACCTCCAGCTTGACTGCTGTCCCCCCTAGCACCCCCAACACCTTGGACAACACCTCCAGCTTTACTGTTGTCGCCCTTAGCACCCCCAACACCTCCAGCTTGACTGCTGACACCCCTAGCACCCCCAACACCTTGGACAACACCTCCAGCTTGACTGCTGCCACCCCTAGCACCCCCAACACCTTGGACAACACCTCCAGCTTGACTGCTACCACCCCTAGCACCCACAACACCTCCAGCTTGACTGCTACCACCCCTAGCACCCCCAACACCTTGGACAACACCTCACGCTTGACTGCTGTCCCCCCTAGCACCCCCAACACCTCCAGCTTGACTGTTGCCACCCCTTGCACCCCCAACACCTCCAGATTGACTGCTGTCTCCCCTTGCACCCCCAACACCTCCAGCTTTACTGCTGTCCCCCCTAGCACCCCCAACACCTTGGACAACACCTCCAGCTTTACTGTTGTCGCCCTTAGCACCCCCCAACACCTCCAGCTTGACTGCTGACACCCCTAGCACTCCCAACACCTTGGACAACACCTCCAGCTTGACTGCAACCACCCCTAGCACCCCCAACACCTTCAACTTGACTTCTACCACCCCTAGCACCCCCAACACCTCCAGCTTGACTGCTACCACCCCTAGCACCCCCAACACCTCCAGCTTGACTGCTGTCCCCCCTTGCACCCCCAACACCTTGGACAACACTTTCAGCTTGACTGCTGTCACCCCTTGCACCCCCAACATCTCCAGCTTGACTGCTACCATCCCTAGCACCCCCAACACCTCCAGCCTGACTGCTGTCCCCCCTAGCACCCCCAACACATTGGACAACACCTCCAACTTGACTGCTTCCATCCCCTAGCACCCCCAACACCTCCAGCTTGATTCCTACAACCAACACCTCCAGCTTGACTGCAACCACCCCTAGCACCTCCAACACGTTCAGCTTGACTGCTACCACCCCTAGCACCCCCAACACCTCCAGCTGGACTGCTACCACCCCTTGCACCCCCAACACCTCCAGCTTGACTGCTGCCACCCCTTGCACCCCCAACACCTCCAGCTTGACTTCTACGACCCCCTTGCATCCCCAACACCTTGGACAACACCTCCAGCTTGACTGCTGTCACCCCTTGCACCCCAAACATCTCCAGCTTGACTGCTGCCACCCCTAGCACTCGCAACACCTTGGACAACACCTCCAGCTTGACTGCTACCACCCCTAGCACCCACAACACCTCCAGCTTGACTGCTACCACCCCTAGCACCCCCAACACCTTGGACAACACCTCCAGCTTGACTGCTGTCCCCCCTTGCACCCCCAACACCTCCATCTTGACTGCTGTCTCCCCTAGCACCCCCAACACCTCCAGCTTGACTGCTGTCCCCCCTAGCACCCCCAACACCTTGGACAACACCTCCAGCTTTACTGTTGTCGCCCTTAGCACCGCCAACACCTCCAGCTTGACTGCTGACACCCCTAGCACCCCCAACACCTTGGACAACACCTCCAGCTTGACTGCTGTCACCCCTTGCACCCCAAACATCTCCAGCTTGACTGCTGCCACCCCTAGCACTCGCAACACCTTGGACAACACCTCCAGCTTGACTGCTACCACCCCTAGCACCCACAACACCTCCAGCTTGACTGCTACCACCTCTAGCACCCCCAAAACCTTGGACAACACCTCCAGCTTGACTGCTACCACCACTACCACCCCCAACACCTCCAGCTTGACTGCTGTCCCCCCTAGCACCCCCAGCCTGACTCCTGTCCCCCCTAGCACCCCCAACACCTTGGACAACACCTCCAACTTGACTGCTTCCACCCCTAGCACCCCCAACACCTCCAGCTTGACTCCTACCACCAACACCTCCAGCTTGACTGCAACCACCCCTAGCACCTCCAACACTTTCAGCTTGACTGCTACCACCCCTAGCACCCCCAACACCTCCAGCTTGACTGCTACCACCCCTTGCACCCCCAACACCTCCAGCTTGACTGCTGCCACCCCTTGCACCCCCAACACCTCCAGCTTGACTTCTACGACCCCCTTGCACCCCCAACACCTTGGACAACACCTCCAGCTTGACTGCTGTCACCCCTTGCACCCCAAACATCTCCAGCTTGACTGCTGCCACCCCTAGCACCCCCAACACCTTGGACAACACCTCCAGCTTGACTGCTACCACCCCTAGCACCCCCAACACCTTGGACAACACCTCCAGCTTGACTGCTGCCCCCCCTAGCACCCCCAACACCTCCAGCTTGACTGTTGCCACCCCTTGCACCCCCAACACCTCCATCTTGACTGCTGTCTCCCCTTGCACCCCCAACACCTCCAGCTTGACTGCTGTCCCCCCTAGCACCCCCAACACCTTGGACAACACCTCCAGCTTGACTGCTACCACCCCTAGCACCCACAACACCTCCAGCTTGACTGCTACCACCCCTAGCACCCCCAACACCTTGGACAACACCTCCAGCTTTACTGTTGTCGCCCTTAGCACCCCCCAACACCTCCAGCTTGACTGCTGACACCCCTAGCAACCCCAACACCTTGGACAACACCTCCAGCTTGACTGCAACCACCTTTAGCACCCCCAACACCTCCAACTTGACTTCTACCACCCCTAGCACTCCCAACACCTCCAGCTTGACTGCTACCACCCCTAGCACCCCCAACACCTTGGACAACACCTCCCGCTTGACTGCTGTCCCCCCTAGCACCCCCAACACCTCCAGCTTGACTGTTGCCACCCCTTGCAACCCCAACACCTCCAGATTGACTGCTGTCTCCCCTTGCACCCCCAACACCTCCAGCTTGACTGCTACCACCCCTAGCACCCCCAACACCTTGGACAACACCTCCAGCTTTACTGTTGTCGCCCTTAGCACCCCCCAACACCTCCAGCTTGACTGCTGACACCCCTAGCACCCCCAACACCTTGGACAACACCTCCAGCTTGACTGCAACCACCTTTAGCACCCCCAACACCTCCAACTTGACTTCTACCACCCTAGCACTCCCAACACCTCCAGCTTGACTGCTACCACCCCTAGCACCCCCAACACCTCCAGCTTGAATGCTACCACCCCTAGCACCCCCAACACCTCCAGCTTGACTGCTACCACCCCTATCACCCCCAACACCTCCAGCTTGACTGCTGTCCCCCATTGCACCCCCAACACTTCCACCTTGACTGTTTCCACCCTAGCACCCACAACACCTCCAGCTTGACTGCTACCACCCCTAGCACCCCCAACACCTTGGACAACACCTCCAGCTTGACTGCTGTCCCCCCTTGCACCCCCAACACCTCCAGATTGACTGCTGTCTCCCCTTCCACCCCCAACACCTCGAGCTTGACTGCTACCACCCCTAGCACCCCCAACACCTTGGACAACACCTCCAGCTTTACTGTTGTCGCCCTTAGCACCCCCCATCACCTCCAGCTTGACTGCTGACACCCCTAGCACCCCCAACAACTTGGACAACACCTCCAGCTTGACTGCAACCACCCCTAGCACCCCCAACACCTCCAACTTGACTTCTACCACCCCTTGCACCCCCAACACCTCCATCTTGACTGCTGTCTCCCCTTGCACCCCCAACACCTCCAGCTTGACTGCTGTCCCCCCTAGCACCCCCAACACCTTGGACAACACCTCCAGCTTTACTGTTGTTGCCCTTAGCACCCCCAACACCTCCAGCTTGACTGTTGCCACCCCTTGCACCCCCAACACCTCCATCTTGACTGCTGTCTCCCCTTGCACCCCCAACACCTCCAGCTTGACTGCTGTCTCCCCTTGCACCCCCAACACCTCCAGCTTGACTGCTGTCCCCCCTAACACCCCCAACACCTTGGACAACACCTCCAGCTTTACTGTTGTCGCCCTTAGCACCCCCAACACCTCCAGCTTGACTGCTGACACCCCTAGCACCCCCAACACCTTGGACAACACCTCCAGCTTGACTGCTACCACCCCTAGCACCCACAACACCTCCAGCTTGACTGCTACCACCCCTAGCACCCCCAACACCTTGGACAACACCTCTCGCTTGACTGCTGTCCCCCCTAGCACCCCCAACACCTCCAGCTTGACTGTTGCCACCCCTTGCACCCCCAACACCTCCATCTTGACTGCTGTCTCCCCTTGCACCCCCAACACCTCCAGCTTGACTGCTGACACCCCTAGCACCCCCAACACCTTGGACAACACCTCCAGCTTGACTGCTACCACCCCTAGCACCCACAACACCTCCAGCTTGACTGCTACCACCCCTAGCACCCCCAACACCTTGGACAACACCTCCCGCTTGACTGCTGTCCCCCCTAGCACCCCCAACACCTCCAGCTTGACTGTTGCCACCCCTTGCACCCCCAACACCTCCAGATTGACTGCTGTCTCCCCTTGCACCCCCAACACCTCCAGCTTGACTGCTACCACCCCTAGCACACCCAACACCTTGGACAACACCTCCAGCTTTACTGTTGTCGCCCTTAGCACCCCCCAACACCTCCAGCTTGACTGCTGACACCCCTAGCACCCCCAACACCTTGGACAACACCTCCAGCTTGACTGCAACCACCCCTAGCACCCCCAACACCTCCAACTTGACTTCTACCACCCCTAGCACCCCCAACACCTCCAGCTTGACTGCTACCACCCCTAGCACCCCCAACACCTCCAGCTTGAATGCTACCACCCCTAGCACCCCCAACACCTCCAGCTTGACTGCTACCACCCCTAGCACCCCCAACACCTCCAGCTTGACTCCTGTCCCCCATTGCACCCCCAACACTTCCAACTTGACTGTTTCCACCCTAGCACCCCCAACACCTCCAGCTTGACTGCTACCACCCCTAGCACTCCCAAAACCTTGGACAACACCTCCAACTTGACTGCTACCACCCCTAGCACCCCCAACACCTCCAGCTTGACTCCTACCACCCATTGCACCCCCAACACCTCCAGCTTGACTTCTACGACCCCTTGCACCCCAAACACCTTGGACAAAACCTCCAGATTGACTGCTACCACCCCTAGCACCCCCAACACCTCCAGCTTGACTGCTACCACCCCTTGCACCCCCAATACCTTGGACAATACTTCCAGCTTCACTGCTACCACTCTTAGCACCCCCAACACCTTGGACAACACCTCCAGCATGACTGCTGCCACCCCTTAGCACCCCCCAACACCTTCAGCTTACTGCTACCACCCCTAGCACCCCCAACACCTTGGACAACACCTCCAGCTTGACAGCTATCACCCCTTGCACCCCCAACATCTCCAGCTTGACTGCTGCCACACCTAGCACCCCCAACACCTTGGACAACACCTCCAGCTTGACTGCTACCACCCCTAGCACCCCCAACACCTCCAGCTTGACTGCTCCCACCCCTAGCACCCCCAACACATTGGAAAACAACTCCAGCTTGACTGCTACCACCCCTAGCACCCCCAACACCTCCAGCATGACTGCTACCACCCCTAGCACCCCCAACACCTCCAGCTTGACTGCTACCACCCGTTGCACCCCCAACACCTCCAGCTCGACTGCTGCCATCCCTAGCACCCCCAACACCTTGGACAACACCTCCAGCTTGACTGCTACCAACCATAGCACCCCCAACACCTCCAGCTTGACTGCTACCACCCCTAGCACCCCCAACACCTTGGACAACACCTTCAGCTTGACTGCTACCACCCCTAGCACCCCCAACACCTCCAGATTTTCTGCTGCCATCCCTAGCACCACAAACACCTTAGACAACACATCCAGCTTGACTGCTGTCCCCCCTAGCACCCCCAACACCTTGAACAACAACTTCAGCTTGACTGCTGTCCCCCCTAGCACCCCCAACACCTTGGACAACAAATCCAGCTTGACTGCTACCACCCCTAGCACCTCCAACACCTCCAGCTTGACTGATACCACCCCTTGCACCCCCAACACCTCCAGCTTGACTGCTGCCACCCATTGCACCCCCAACACCTCCAGCTTGACTGCTGACACCCCTAGCACCCCCAACACCTTGGACAACACCTCCAGCTTGACTGCTGCCACTCTTAGCACCCCCAACACCTTGGACAACACCTCCAGCTTGACTGCTGTCCCCCCTAGCACCCCCAACACCTCCAGCTTGACTGCTACCACCCCTAGCACCCCCAACACCTCCAGCTTGACTGCTGCCACCCCTAGCACCCCCAACACCTCCAGCTTCTGCTACCACCCCTTGCACCCTCAACACCTCCAGCTTGACTGCTGTCCCCCCTAGCACCCCCAACACCTCCAGCTTGACTGTTGCCACCCCTAGCACCCCCAACACCTTGGACAACACCTCCAGCTTGACTGCTAGCACTCTTAGCACCCCCAATACCTTGGACAACACCTCCAGCTTGACTGCTATCACCCCTTGCACCCCCAACATCTCCAGCTTGACTGCTGCCACACCTAGCACACCCCAACACCTTCAGCTTACTGCTACCACCCCTAGCACCCCCAACACCTTGGACAACACCTCCAGCTTGACAGCTATCACCCCTTGCACCCCCAACATCTCCAGCTTGACTGCTGCCACACCTAGCACCCTCAACACCTTGGACAACACCTCCAGCTTGACTGCTACCACCCCTAGCACCCCCAACACCTCCAGCTTGACTGCTCCCACCCCTAGCACCCCCAACACATTGGAAAACAACTCCAGCTTGACTGCTACCACCCCTAGCACCCCCAACACCTCCAGCATGACTGCTACCACCCCTAGCACCCCCAACACCTCCAGCTTGACTGCTACCACCCGTTGCACCCCCAACACCTCCAGCTTGACTGCTGCCATCCCTAGCACCCCCAACACCTTGGACAACACCTCCAGCTTGACTGCTACCAACCATAGCACCCCCAACACCTCCAGCTTGACTGCTACCACCCCTAGCACCCCCAACACCTTGGACAACACCTTCAGCTTGACTGCTACCACCCCTAGCACCCCCAACACCTCCAGATTTTCTGCTGCCATCCCTAGCACCACAAACACCTTAGACAACACCTCCAGCTTGACTGCTGTCCCCCCTAGCACCCCCAACACCTTGAACAACAACTTCAGCTTGACTGCTGTCCCCCCTAGCACCCCCAACACCTCCAGATTTTCTGCTGCCATACCTAGCACACCCAACACCTTGGACAACAAATCCAGCTTGACTGCTACCACCCCTAGCACCTCCAACACCTCCAGCTTGACTGATACCACCCCTTGCACCCCCAACACCTCCAGCTTGACTGCTGCCACCCATTGCACCCCCAACACCTCCAGCTTGACTGCTGACACCCCTAGCACCCCCAACACCTTGGACAACACCTCCAGCTTGACTGCTGCCACTCTTAGCACCCCCAACACCTTGGACAACACCTCCAGCTTGACTGCTGTCCCCCCTAGCACCCCCAACACCTCCAGCTTGACTGCTACCACCCCTAGCACCCCCAACACCTCCAGCATGACTGCTACCACCCCTAGCACCCCCAACACCTCCAGCTTGAATGCTACCACCCCTAGCACCCCCAACACCTCCAGCTTGAGTGCTGCCATCCCTAGCACCCCCAACACCTTGGACAACACCTCCAGCTTGACTGCTACCAACCATAGCACCCCCAACACCTCCAGCTTGACTGCTACCACCCCTAGCATCCCCAACACCTTGGACAACACCTTCAGCTTGACTGCTACCACCCCTAGCACCCCCAACACCTCCAGATTTTCTGCTGCCATCCCTAGCACCACAAACACCTTAGACAACACCTCCAGCTTGACTGCTGTCCCCCCTAGCACCCCCAACACCTTGAACAACAACTTCAGCTTGACTGCTGTCCCCCCTAGCACCCCCAACACCTCCAGATTTTCTGCTGCCATCCCTAGCACACCCAACACCTTGGACAACAAATCCAGCTTTACTGCTACCACCCCTAGCACCTCCAACACCTCCAGCTTGACTGATACCACCCCTTGCACCCCCAACACCTCCAGCTTGACTGCTGCCACCCATTGCACCCCCAACACCTCCATCGTGACTGCTGACACCCCTAGCACCCCCAACACCTTGGACAACACCTCCAGCTTGACTGCTGCCACTCTTAGCACCCCCAACACCTTGGACAACACCTCCAGCTTGACTGCTGTCCCCCCTAGCACCCCCAACACCTCCAGCTTTACTGCTACCACCCCTAGCACCCCCAACACCTCCAGCTTGACTGCTGCCACCCCTAGCACCCCCAACACCTCCAGCTTCTGCTACCACCCCTTGCACCCTCAACACCTCCAGCTTGACTGCTGTCCCCCCTAGCACCCCCAACACCTCCAGCTTGACTGTTGCCACCCCTAGCACCCCCAACACCTTGGACAACACCTCCAGCTTGACTGCTACCACTCTTAGCACCCCCAATACCTTGACTGCTGTCCCCCTAGCACCCCAAAAACCTTGGACAACACCTCCCGCTTCACTGCTGTCCCCCGTAGCACCCCCAACACCTTGGACAACACCTTCAGCTTGACTGCTGTCCCTCCTAGCACCCCCAACACCTCTAGATTTTCTGCTGCCATCCCTAGCACCCCCAACACCTTGGACAACAAATCCAGCTTGACTGCTACCACCCCTAGCACCCCCAACACCTCCAGCTTCTGCTACCACCCCTTGCACCCTCAACACCTCCAGCTTGACTGCTGTCCCCCCTAGCACCCCCAACACCTCCAGCTTGACTGTTGCCACCCCTAGCACCCCCAACACCTTGGACAACACCTCCAGCTTGACTGCTACCACTCTTAGCACCCCCAATACCTTGACTGCTGTCCCCCTAGCACCCCAAAAATCTTGGACAACACCTCCCGCTTCACTGCTGTCCCCCGTAGCACCCCCAACACCTTGGACAACACCTTCAGCTTGACTGCTGTCCCTCCTAGCACCCCCAACACCTCTAGATTTTCTGCTGCCATCCCTAGCACCCCCAACACCTTGGACAACAAATCCAGCTTGACTGCTACCACCCCTAGCACCCCCAACACCTCCAGCTTGACTGCTACCACCCCTTGTACCCCCAACACCTCCAGCTTGTCTGCTGTCCCCCCTAGCACCCCCAACACCTCCAGCTTGACTGCTGCCACCCCTAGCACCCCCAACACCTTGGACAACACCTCCAGCTTGACTGCTACCACTCTTAGCACCCCAAACACCTTGGACAACAGCTCCAGCTTGACTGCTGTCCCCCCTAGCACCCCCAACACCTACAGCTTGACTGCTACCACCCCTAGCACCCCCAACACCTCCAGCTTGAATGCTGCCACCCCTAGCACACCCAACACCTCCAGCTTGACTGCTGCCAACCCTAGCATCCCCAACACCTTGGACAACACATCCAGCTTGACTGCTGTCCCCCCTAGCACCCCCAACACCTCCAGCTTGACTGCTACCCCCCCCTTGCACCCCTAACAACTCCAGCTTGACTGCTGCAACCCCTAGCACCCCCAACACCTTGGACAACACCTCCAGCTTGACTGCTATCAACACTAGCACCCCCAACACCTCCAGCTTGACACCTACCACCCCTTGCACCCCCAACACTTCCATCTTGTCTGCTACCACCCCTAGCACCCCCAACACCTCCAGCTTGACTGCTACAACCCCTTGCACCCCCAACACCTTGGACAACACCTCCAGCTTGACTGCTACCACCCCTTGCACCCCGAACATCTCCAGCTTGACTGCTGCAACCCCTAGCACCCCCAACACCTCCAACTTGACTGCTGCAACCCCTAGCACCCCCAACACCTTGGACAACACCTCCAGCTTGACTGCTACCACCCCTAGCACCCCCAACACCTCCAGCTTGACTGATACCACCCCTTGCACCCCTAACAACTCCAGCTTGACTGCTGTCACCCCTAGCACCCCCAACACCTTGGACAACACCTCGAGCTTGACTGCTATCACCCCTAGCACCCCCAACACCTCCAGCTTGACTCCTACCACCCCTTGCACCCCCAACACTTCCATCATGTCTGCTACCACCGCTAGCACCCCCAACACCTCCAGCTTGACTGCTACAACCCCTTGCACCCCCAACACCTTGGACAACACCTCCAGCTTGACTGCTACCACCCCTTGCACTCCCAACATCTCCAGCTTGACTGCTGCAAACCCTAGCACCCCCAACACCTTGGACAACACCTCCAGCTTGACTATTACCACCCTTAGCACCCCCAACACATTGGACAATACCTCCAGCTTGACTGCTGTCCCCCCTAGCACCCCCAACACCTCCAGCTTGACTGTTGCCACCCCTTGCACCCGCAACACCTCCATCTTGAATGCTTTCACCCCTTGCACCCCCAACATCTCCAGGTTGACTGCTGCCACCCCTAGCACCCCCAACACCTTGGACAACACCTCCAGCTTGACTGCTACCACCACTAGCACCCCCAACACCTCCAGCTTGACTGCTACCACCCCTAGCACTCCCAAAACATTGGACAACACCTCCAGCTTGACTGCTGTCCCCCCTAGCACCCCCAACACCTCCAGCATGACTGCTAACACCCCTAGCACCCCCGATACCTTGGTCAACACCTCCAGCTTGACTGCTACCAGCCCTTGCACCCCCAACACCTTGGACAACACCTCCAGCTTGACTGCTACCACCCCTAGCACCCCCAACACCTTGGACAACAAATCCAGCTTGACTGCTACCACCCATAGCACCCCCAACACCTCCAGCATGACTGCTGTCCCCCTAGCACCCCAAAAACCTTGGACAACACCTCCCGCTTCACTGCTGTCCCCCCTAGCACCCCGAACACCTTGGACAACACCTTCAGCTTGACTGCTGTCCCTCCTAGCACCCCCAACACCTCCAGATTTTCTGCTGCCATCCCTAGCACCCCCAACACCTTGGACAACAAATCCAGCTTGACTGCTACCACCCCTAGCACCCCCAACACCTCCAGCTTGACTGCTACCACCCCTTGTACCCCCAACACCTCCAGCTTGACTGCTGTCCCCCCTAGCACCCCCAAAACCTCCAGCTTGACTGCTGCCACCCCTAGCACCCCCAACACCTTGGACAACACCTCCAGCTTGACTGCTACCACTCTTAGCACCCCAAACACCTTGGACAACAGCTCCAGCTTGACTGCTGCAAACCCTAGCACCCCCAACACCTTGGACAACACCTCCAGCTTGACTATTACCACCCCTAGCACCCCCAACACATTGGACAATACCTCCAGCTTGACTGCTGTCCCCCCTAGCACCCCCAACACCTCCAGCTTGACTGTTGCCACCCCTTGCACCCGCAACACCTTGGACAACACCTCCAGCTTGACTGCTACCACCACTAGCACCCCCAACACCTCCAGCTTGACTGCTACCACCCCTAGCACTCCCAAAACATTGGACAACACCTCAAGCTTGACTGCTGTCCCCCCTAGCACCCCCAACACCTCCAGCATGACTGCTAACACCCCTAGCACCCCCGATACCTTGGTCAACACCTCCAGCTTGACTGCTACCAGCCCTTGCACCCCCAACACCTTGGACAACACCTCCAGCTTGACTGCTACCACCCCTAGCACCCCCAACACCTTGGACAACACTTCCAGCTTGACTGCTACCACCCCTAGCACCCCCAACACCTTGGACAACAAATCCAGCTTGACTGCTACCACCCATAGCACCCCCAACACCTCCAGCATGACTGCTGTCCCCCTAGCACCCCAAAAACCTTGGACAACACCTCCCGCTTCACTGCTGTCCCCCCTAGCACCCCCAACACCTTGGACAACACCTTCAGCTTGACTGCTGTCCCTCCTAGCACCCCCAACACCTCCAGATTTTCTGCTGCCATCCCTAGCACCCCCAACACCTTGGACAACAAATCCAGCTTGACTGCTACCACCCCTAGCACCCCCAACACCTCCAGCTTGACTGCTACCACCCCTTGTACCCCCAACACCTCCAGCTTGACTTGCCCCTCCTATCACCCCCAAAACCTCCAGCTTGACTGCTGCCACCCCTAGCACCCCCAACACCTTGGACAACACCTCCAGCTTGACTGCTACCACTCGTAGCACCCCAAACACCTTGGACAACAGCTCCAGCTTGACTGCTGCAAACCCTAGCACCCCCAACACCTTGGACAACACCTCCAGCTTGACTATTACCACCCCTAGCACCCCCAACACATTGGACAATACCTCCAGCTTGACTGCTGTCCCCCCTAGCACCCCCAACACCTCCAGCTTGACTGTTGCCACCCCTTGCACCCGCAACACCTTGGACAACACCTCCAGCTTGACTGCTACCACCACTAGCACCCCCAACACCTCCAGCTTGACTGCTACCACCCCTAGCACTCCCAAAACATTGGACAACACCTCAAGCTTGACTGCTGTCCCCCCTAGCACCCCCAACACCTCCAGCATGACTGCTAACACCCCTAGCACCCCCGATACCTTGGTCAACACCTCCAGCTTGACTGCTACCAGCCCTTGCACCCCCAACACCTTGGACAACACCTCCAGCTTGACTGCTACCACCCCTAGCACCCCCAACACCTTGGACAACAAATCCAGCTTGACTGCTACCACCCCTAGCACCCCCAACACCTCCAGCATGACTGCTGTCCCCCTTGCACCCCAAAAACCTTGGACAACACCTCCCGCTTCACTGCTGTCCCCCCTAGCACCCCCAACACCTTGGACAACACCTTCAGCTTGACTGCTGTCCCTCCTAGCACACCCAACACCTCCAGATTTTCTGCTGCCATCCCTAGCACCCCCAACACCTTGGACAACAAATCCAGCTTGACTGCTACCACCCCTAGCACCCCCAACACCTCCAGCTTGACTGCTACCACCCCTTGTACCCCCAACACCTCCAGCTTGACTGCTGTCCCCCCTAGCACCCCCAACACCTCCAGCTTGACTGCTGCCACCCCTAGCACCCCCAACACCTTGGACAACACCTCCAGCTTGACTGCTACCACTCTTAGCACCCCAAACACCTTGGACAACACCTCCAGCTTGACTGCTATCACCCCTAGCACCCCCAACACTTCCATCTTGTCTGCTACCACCCCTAGCACCCCAACACCTCCAGCTTGACTGCTACAACCCCTTGCACCCCCAACACCTTGGACAACACCTCCAGCTTGACTGCTACCACCCCTTGCACCCCGGACATCTCCAGCTTGACTGCTGCAACCCCTAGCACCCCCAACAACTCCAACTTGACTGTTACAACATCTAGCACCCCCAACACCTTGGACAATACCTCCAGCTTGACTGCTACCACCCCTTGCACCCAAAACAACTCCAGCTTGACTGCTGTCCCCCTAGCACTCCCAACACCTTGGACAACACCTCCAGCTTGACTGCTACCACTCTTAGCACCCCCAACACCTCCAGATTTTCTGCTGCCATCCCTAGCACACCCAACACCTTGGACAACAAATCCAGCTTGACTGCTACCACCCCTAGCACCCCCAACACCTCCAGCTTGACTGCTGTCCCCCCTAGCACCCCCAACACCTCCAGCTTGACTGCTGCCACCCCTAGCACCCCCAACACCTTGGACAACACCTCCAGCTTGACTTCTACCACTCTTAGCACCCCAAACACCTTGGACAACAGCTCCAGCTTGACTGCTGTCCCCCCTAGCACCCCCAACACCTCCAGCTTGACTGCTGCCACCCCTAGCACACCCAACACCTCCAGCTTGACTGCTGCCACCCCTAGCATCCCCAACACCTTGGACAACACCTCCAGCTTGACTGCTGTCCCCCCTAGCACCCCCAACACCTCCAGCTTGACTGCTACCCCCCCTTGCACCCCTAACAACTCCAGCTTGACTGCTGCAACCCCTAGCACACCCAACACCTTGGACAACACCTCCAGCTTGACTGCTATCACCCCTAGCACCCCCAACACTTCCATATTGTCTGCTACCACCCCTAGCACCCCCAACACCTCCAGCTTGACTGCTACAACCCCTTGCACCCCCAACACCTTGGACAACACCTCCAGCTTGACTGCTACCACCCCTTGCACCCCGAACATCTCCAGCTTGACTGCTGCAACCCCTAGTACCCCCAACACCTCCAACTTGACTGTTACCACACCTAGCACCCCCAACACCTTGGACAATACCTCCAGCTTGACTGCTACCACCCCTTGCACCCAAAATACCTCCAGCTTGACTGCTGTCCCCCTAGCACTCCCAACACCTTGGACAACACCTCCAGCTTGACTGCTACCACTCTTAGCACCCCCAACACCTTGGACAACACCTCCAGCTTGACTGCTGTCCCCCCTAGCACCCCCAACACCTACAGCTTGACTGCTACCACCCCTAGCACCCCCAACACCTCCAGCTTGACTGCTGCCACCCCTAGCACCCCCAAAACCAGCTTGACTACTGTCCCCCCTAGCACCCCCAACACCTCCAGATTTTCTGCTGCCATCCCTAGCACACCCAACACCTTGGACAACAAATCCAGCTTGACTGCTACCACCCCTAGCACCCCCAACACCTCCAGCTTGACTGCTGTCCCCCTTAGCACCGCAACACCTCCAGCTTGACTGCTGCCACCCCTAGCACCCCCAAAACCTTTGACAACACCTCCAGCTTGACTGCTACCACTCTTAGCACCCCCAACACCTTGGACAACACCTCCAGCTTGACTGCTGTCCCCCCTAGCACCCCCAACACCTACAGCTTGACTGCTACCACCCCTAGCACCCCCAACACCTCCAGCTTGACTGCTGCCACCCCTAGCACCCCCAAAACCAGCTTGACTGCTGCCACCCCTAGCACCCCCAACACCTTGGACAACACCTCCAGCTTGACTGCTGCCACCCCTACCACCCCCAACACCTTGGACAACACCTCCAGCTTGTCTGCTACCACCCCTAGCACCCCCAACACCTCCAGCTTGACTGATACCACCCCTTGCACCCCTAACAACTCCAGCTTGACTGCTGCCACCCCTAGCACCCCCAACACCTTGGACAACACCTCCAGCTTGACTGCTATCACCCCTAGCACCCCCAACACCTCCAGCTTGACTCCAACCACCCCTTGCAACCCCAAAACTTCCATCTTGTCTGCTACCACCCCTAGCACCCCCAACACCTCCAGCTTGACTGCTGCCACCCCTAGCACCCCCAACACCTTGGACAACACCTCCAGCTTGACTGCTGCCACCCCTAGCACCAGAAACACCTCGAACAACACCTCCAGCTTGACTGCTACCACCCCTAGCACCCCAATACCTCCAGCTTGACTGATTCCACTCATTGCACCCCTAACAACTCCAGCTTGACTGCTACAACCCTTTGCACCCCCAACACCTTGGACAACACCTCCAGCTTGACTGCTACCACCCCTTCCACCCCCAACATTTCCAGCTTGACTGCTGCAACCCCTAGCACCCCCAACACCTTGGACAACACCTCCAGCTTGACTGTTGTCCCCCCTAGCACCCCCAACACCTCCAGCTTGACTGTTGCCACCCCTTGCACCCCCAACACCTCCATCTTGACTGCTTTCACCCCTTGCACCCCCACTATCTCCAGGTTGACTGCTGCCACCCCTAGCACCCCCAACACCTTGGACAACACCTCCAGCTTGACTGCTGCCCACCCTAGCACCCCCAACACCTCCAGATTGACTGCTGCCACCCCTAGCACCCCCAACACCTTGGACAACACCTCCAGCTTGACTGCTACCACTCTTAGCACCCCCAACACCTTGGATAACATCTCCAGCTTGACTGCTGTCCCCCCTAGCACCCCCAACACCTCCAGCTTGACTGCTGCCACCCCTAGCACCCCCAACACCTCCAGCTTGACTGCTGCCACCCCTAGCACCCCCAACACCTTGGACAACACCTCCAGCTTGACTGCTACCACTCTTAGCACCCACAACACCTTGGACAACACCTGTGTGTGAGTGCCCCTCACAAGTTGAGAATTCCCTGTCAAGAAGAGAGACAGCATCAAATGCAGGAGCTGTGTTTATTTTGCTTTATTCAAGAACAATGTGAACAGCCCAGACTTTCAATGTAGCAACAATCTACTTTTTTTTAATTAGGGGGGGGGGGGGGTTAGATCAGCTTTAATATTGCAGATATATTGTAGCTTCCATCAATGTAAATGTCTACATCACTTCCAAACCCCCATATATTTGTTGGGCAAATACTGTGTGTGTGTGTGTGTGTGTTTCCCTGCTGAGACCCTCCAACCTTGAAGACACCAACCACAGCTGGTTGCCCAGCCATGGGCCCTCTGTCTGGGGGAAGGACCTGGCCATCACCCTTGGTGCTCAGTCCTGGAGCTGCCAGATGACAGACTGGATTCCCTGGGAGACACACCAGAGACACACACACACCTCTCAGCCAACCCTCTTCCCCCTCTCCTGCCCTGTGGTCTACCATGTTAGAACCCAGTTTTGTCCTCTTTTCCACCTTCTCTCCCTCCCTCCATCAGGCCAATGATTTCACAGTGGGATCTGGCCACTTATTGGGTGCCTGCAGGTAATGATCTGTTCCACAATCTGCTCCTACTGAGTGTAACCATGTTGAACATTATGGAGAGGCACTTGTAGCTACTGGCGGGATGTGTTTAACCACTAAAGTGTAAACTATTCACAGCATCAAGGATGATAGCAAACCCACACAGCTTTATGAGAGAGAGAGAGAGAGAGAGAGAGAGAGAGAGAGAGAGAGAGAGAGAGAGAGAGAGAGAGAGAGAGAGAGAGAGAGAAATCCTTGACTTTGCAAAGGTGTTTTGTGCTACTACAAACATTGTCCACTCTTTCATTCTGACTAGTCAAAGAAAATAAAGGCTATATTTCACTCATCTCCTCTCCTTGGAGAAATAAGACCTCTTTTTCAGAATCTCTCTATCCATCTCTCTCCAGATAAATAATCTCTGAATCCCCTTTTCTACTAGATACCGCTGTACTATGTCTTCGTATCAGTCAGAAACACACACACGTCTCGCTTTATTTTGTATAGTTGAACATGGTAACACACATATATACACACACTAGGAGAGGAGAGGAGAGGGGAGAAGGAGGGGAAGGGAGAGGAGAGGGGAGAAGGAGGGGAGGGGCGTTCTGAGTTTGGGAAACCGCTGTAGCACCATACAGGTTCCATTCAGAATCTTATGAGCTTTAGGTTCTTTATAGAACCTTCATGAAAAGGTTCCACTGCGGTTACTACGGTTACAAGCCAACGTAGCTGCCAGTGTATAGAAGCGTTTGTTTTCACTGTGTGGAGAGACTCTTTGATCTAGTCCTTCCTGATTAAACCATATGATTTCCTTAAAGGCTTGTGGCTGGAGTCCACATTCCGTTAGATAAATGTGAAATCACTAGTTAGTGCAACTTCAAAGGAGTACCTCGCTAGACTAATTAATAATGTATTACACTAACAAACAGACAAACATTGATCTCAGAGAGAAGGAGAAAGAGGAGGGGTGGAAGTAGGCACACACACACATTCTTGAGTGTGGTCACGCAGAACAAGCTCTCCCAGTGTTTTGACCGTTAAATTCAGGCATTAATTCAGACTTGGGTTCAGAGTTCAGGTTTGAGTTAAAACAGAAACATATAAAACTAGTGGAATTAAACCTGCGATCCTCTGACCCCGTTCACGACCCCTTTCACGACCCCGTTCACGACCCCGTTCACACCCCCCTGAGCTTATTTGATGGTAATAACTCTCACCGTTGCCTCTAGTATCCACGGCGTCCTGGGAACCTGGAAGTACGTCAAATATTGCATTGGATCTAGTGGTAACCTGGCTGGTAAACACACACACACACACACACACACACTTTCCCTCCTCAGATGTGCTTAAAAAGTAGAGGGTTGATTAACAAAATAAAAAAAAATGTCTCATTGGATTTTTTGGGAAATCACAGAGTTCAAGGATACCTACAAGGACACAGTGCTATTCATCATGGTGTGCATCCTGAATGGCACCCTATTCCCTATATATAGTGCACTACTTTAGACCAGGACCCTATGGCACCCTATTCCCTATATTGTGCACTACTTTTGACCAGAGGGACCAGATTCCTGTTGGATTCACAGAAAGAATTTCACTACTAGATACTATGGGCACTGGTTGAAAGTAGTGAACTATATAATGAATAAGGTCGAATTTGGGACGCAAACCCTGGTTGACCCCTGAGTAATAGGTAAATAGCTGGTCATCCATGTCTGTTAGGGGAATATAGAAGCTGAGAGGAAAGTAGACAGCTTTGCACACTCTTGGCATTCTCTCAACCAACTTCATGAAGTAGTCACCTGGAATGCATTTAAATTAACAGGTGTGCCTTGTTAAAAAATTAAAAGTTAATTTGTTGAATTTAATTCCTTCTTAATTTTGTTTTTGCGACTGCATTTTAAGAAACTTCAAAGTTCTTGAATTTTTCACATTGACTGACCTTCATGTTTTAATAAAGTAATGATGGACTCGTTTCTCTTTGCTTCTTTGAGCTGTTCTTGACATGATATGGACTTGGTCTTTTACCAGGTAGGGCTATCTTCGGTATACCACCCTTACCTCACAACACAACTGATTGATTGTATACAGCTCTATGATGAAACTGCCTCTCATGAGGACCGCCACAGGAAAGGAAGACCCAGAGATACCTCTGCTGCAGAGGATGGGTTCATTAGAGTTACCAGCCTCAGAAATTGCAGCCCAAATAAATGCTTCACAGAGTTCAAGTAACAGACACATCTCAACATCAACTGATGTCACAGGAAGTCCAAAAAGTCCATCAAGGACAACAACCAACCGAGCCTCTGCCTGTTCACCCCGCTATCATCCAGAAGGCGAGGTCAGTACAGGTGCATCAAAGCTGGGACCGAGAGACAGCTTCTATCGCAAGGCCATCAGACTGTTAAATAGCCACCACTAGCACATTAGAGGCTGCTGCCCCATATACATAGACTTGAAATCACTACCCACTTTAATAATGTTTACATACGCTACCGTTCAGATGTTTGGGGTCACATAGAAATGTCCTTGTTTTTGAAAGAACATTTTAAAAAATGGTCCATTAAGATAACATCAAAGTGATCAGAAATACAGTGTTGACATTGTTAATGTTGTAAATGACTATTGTATCTGGAAACGGCAGATTTTTTTATGGAATATCTACATAGGCGTACAGAAGCCCATTATCAGCAACTATCACTCCTGTATTCCAATGGCACGTTGTGTTAGCTAATCCAAGTTAGTCATTTTAAAAGGCTAACTGATCATTAGAAAACCCTTTTGCAATTATGTTAGCACAGCTAAAAACTGTTGTTATTGATTACAGAAGCAATAAAACTGGCCTTCTTTAGACTAGTTGAGTATCTGGAGCATCAGCATTTGTGGGTTTGATTACAGGCTCAAAATGTTAAGAAACAAAATGGCCAGAAACAAAGAACTTTCTTCTGAAACTCGTCAGTCTATTTTTGTTCGGTGAAATGAAGACTATTCCATGCAAGAAATTGCCAAGAAACTGAAGATCTCGTACAACGCTGTGTACTACTCCCTTCAGAGAACAGCGCAAACTGGCTCTAACCAGAATAGAAAGAGGATTGGGAGGCCCCGGTGTACAACTGAGCAAGAGGACAAGTACATTAGAGTGTCTAGTTTGAGAAACAGACGCCTCACAAGTCTTCAACTGGCAGCTTCAGTAAATAGCACCCGCAAAACACCAGTCTCAACTTCAACAGTGAAGAGGCTACTCCGGGATGCTGGCATTCTAGGAGGAGATGCAAAGGAAAAGCCATATCTCAGACTGGCCAATAAAAATAAAAGATGAAGATGGGCTAAAGAACACAGACACTGGACAGAGGAACTCTGCCTAGATGGCCAGCATCCCGGAGTCACTTCTTCACTGTTGACTTTGAGACGGGTGTTTTGCGAGTACTATTTAATGAAGCTGCCTCAAAGAGTTAGGAAAGCCTTCCAGGTGAAGCTGGTTGAGAGAATGCCAAGAGTGTGCAAATCTGTCATCAAGGCAAAGGCTTGCTACTTTGAAGAATCTAAAACCTAAAATATATTTAGATGTTTTATAACACTTGTTTGGTTACTACATGATTCCATATATGTAATTTCCTAGTATTGATGTCTTCACTATTATTTGACAATGAAGAAAATAGTAACAGGAAAGAAAAACCCTTGACTGAGTATGGGGGGCCAAACATTTGACTGGTACTGTGTACCTTGGTCTAATGTCTAATAATGATATTTTACATGAACATGTAACTGGATCTGTAATAATATATAACATATAGCTGGATCTGATATGATATATAGCTGGGTCTGATATTATAAATTATATATAGCTGGGTCTGATATATATAGCTGGGTCTGATATTATATATGATATATAGCTGGGTCTGATATGATATATGATATATAGCTGGGTCTGATATTATAAATGATAAACAGCTGGGTCTGACATGATATATAGCTGGATCTGATATTATATATAGCTGGGTCTAATATTATAAATGATATATAGCTGGGTCTGATATTATATATAGCTGGGTCTGATATTATAAATGATATATAGCTGGGTCTGATATGATATTTAGCTGGGTCTGATATGATATATAGCTGGGTCTGATATGATATATAGCTGGGTCTGATATGATATATAGCTGGGTCTGATAGGATATATAGCTGGGTCTGATAGGATATATAGCTGGGTCTGATATGATATATAGCTGGGTCTGATATGATATTTAGCTGAGTCTGATATGATATATAGCTGGGTCTGATAGGATATATAGCTGGGTCTGATATGATATATAGCTGGGTCTGATATGATATATAGCTGGGTCTGATATGATATATAGTTGAGTCTGATATGATATATAGCTGGGTCTGATATGGTATATAGCTGAGTCTGATATTATATATAGCTGGGTCTGATAGGATAAACAGCTGGGTCTGATAGGATAAACAGCTGGGTCTGATAGGATATATAGCTGGGTCTGATAGGATATATAGCTGGGTCTGATATGATATATAGCTGGGTCTGATATGATATATAGCTGGGTCTGATATGATATATAGCTGGGTCTGATATGATATATAGCTGGGTCTGATAGGATATATAGCTGGGTCTGATATGATATATAGCTGGGTCTGATATGATATATAGCTGGGTCTGATAGGATATATAGCTGGGTCTGATATGATATATAGCTGGGTCTGATATGATATATAGCTGGGTCTGATATGATATATAGCTGGGTCTGATAGGATATATAGCTGGGTCTGATATGATATATAGCTGGGTCTGATATGATATATAGCTGGGTCTGATATGATATATATCTGGGTCTGATATGATATATAGCTGGATATGATATGATATATAGCTGGGTCTGATATGATATATGATATATAGCTGGGTCTGATATGATATATATCTGGGTCTGATAGGATATATAGCTGGGTCTGATAGGATATATAGCTGGGTCTGATAGGATATATAGCTGGGTCTGATAGGATATATAGCTGGGTCTGATATGATATATAGCTGAGTCTGATATGATATATAGCTGGGTCTGATAGGATATATAGCTGGGTCTGATAGGATATATAGCTGGGTCTGATATGATATATAGCTGGGTCTGATATGATATATAGCTGGGTCTGATAGGATATATAGTTGGGTCTGATATGATATATAGCTGGGTCTGATATGATATATAGCTGGGTCTGATATGATATATAGCTGGGTCTGATATGGTATATAGCTGAGTCTGATATTATATATAGCTGGGTCTGATAGGATAAACAGCTGGGTCTGATAGGATAAACAGCTGGGTCTGATAGGATATATAGCTGAGTCTGATATTATATATAGCTGGGTCTGATAGGATATATAGCTGGGTCTGATATGATATATAGCTGAGTCTGATATGATATATAGCTGAGTCTGATATTATATATAGCTGGGTCTGATAGGATATATAGCTGGGTCTGATAGGATATATAGCTGGGTCTGATATGATATATAGCTGGGTCTGATATGATATATAGCTGGGTCTGATATTATATATGATATATAGCTGGGTCTGATATTATATATGATATATAGCTGGGTCTGATATTATATATGATATATAGCTGGGTCTGATATGATATATAGCTGGGTCTGATATGATATATAGCTGAGTCTGATATGATATATAGCTGGGTCTGATATGATATATAGCTGGGTCTGATAGGATATATAGCTGGGTCTGATATGATATATAGCTGGGTCTGATATGATATATAGCTGGGTCTGATAGGATATATAGCTGGGTCTGATAGGATATATAGCTGGGTCTGATAGGATAAACAGCTGGGTCTGATAGGATACATAGCTGAGTCTGATATTATATATAGCTGGGTCTGATAGGATATATAGCTGGGTCTGATATGATATATAGCTGAGTCTGATATGATATATAGCTGAGTCTGATATGATATATAGCTGGGTCTGATAGGATATATAGCTGAGTCTGATATGATATATAGCTGGGTCTGATAGGATATATAGCTGAGTCTGATATGATATATAGCTGGGTCTGATATGATATATAGCTGGGTCTGATATGATATATAGCTGGGTCTGATATATATCTGGGTCTGATATGATATATAGCTGGATATGATATTATAAATGATATTTAGCTGGGTCTGATATGATATATAGCTGGGTCTGATATGATATATAGCTGGGTCTGATATTATATATAGCTGGGTCTGATAGGATATATAGCTGGGTCTGATAGGATATATAGCTGAGTCTGATATGATATATAGCTGGGTCTGATATGATATATAGCTGGGTCTGATATGATATATAGCTGGGTCTGATATGATATATAGCTGGGTCTGATATGATATATAGCTGGGTCTGATATGATATATAGCTGGGTCTGATATGATATATAGCTGGGTCTGATATGATATATAGCTGAGTCTGATATGATATATAGCTGGGTCTGATATGATATATAGCTGAGTCTGATATGATATATAGCTGGGTCTGATATGATATATAGCTGGGTCTGATATGATATATAGCTGGGTCTGATAGGATATATAGCTGGGTCTGATATGATATATAGCTGGGTCTGATATGATATATAGCTGAGTCTGATATGATATATAGCTGGGTCTGATATGATATATAGCTGAGTCTGATATGATATATAGCTGGGTCTGATATGATATATAGCTGGGTCTGATATGATATATAGCTGGGTCTGATATATATCTGGGTCTGATATGATATATAGCTGGATATGATATTATAAATGATATTTAGCTGGGTCTGATATTATATATAGCTGGGTCTGATATGATATATAGCTGGATATGATATTATAAATGATATTTAGCTGGGTCTGATATTATATATAGCTGGGTCTGATATTATATATAGCTGGGTATGATATTATAAATAATATATAGCTGGGTCTGATATTATATATAGCTGGGTATGATATGATATATAGCTGGGTCTGATATGATATATAGCTGGATATGATATTATAAATGATATTTAGCTGGGTCTGATATTATATATAGCTGGGTCTGATATTATATATGATATATAGCTGGGTCTGATATGATTTATAGCTGGGTATGATATGATATATAGCTGGGTCTGATATGATATATAGCTGGGTCTGATATTATATATAGCTGGATATGATATTATAAATGATATTTAGCTGGGTCTGGTATTATATATATCAGGGTCTGATATGATATATATCTGGGTCTGATATGATATATATCTGGGTCTGATATGATATATTGCTGGGTCTGATATGATATATTGCTGGGTCTGATATGATATATATCTGGGTCTGATATGATATATATCTGGGTCTGATATGATATATATCTGGGTCTGATGTGATATATAGCTGGGTCTGATGTGATATATAGCTGGGTCTGATGTGATATATATCTGGGTATGATATGATATTTATCTGGGTCTGATATGATATATATCTGGGTCTGATATGATATATATCTGGGTCTGATATGATATATAGCTGTGTCTGATATGATATATATCTGGGTCTGATATGATATATAGCTGTGTCTGATATGATATATATCTGGGTATGATATGATATATATCTGGGTATGATATGATATATATCTGGGTCTGATATGATATATAGCTGTGTCTGATATGATATATATCTGTGTCTAAAATATGTCAATGACAAACCTGTTACATGAACGGAACTCTAATGTTGTTATTGTGACCCTATTCCTTTTTAAAGATGTTTTTCTGAAGAAACATTGAACATCTAATCGTCAGATCATAGTGTTAAACCAGATGCCCCCTCAAGTATCAAGTTTTGAATGTCAAATGCACAAGTACACTGAAATGCCTTTAATGCAGCTGTAACCCCTATTAGAGATCGCCCTGACCAACCTGCCCTCCAAATACACCTCTGCTGTCTTCAACCAGGATCTCAGCGATCAATGCCTCATTGCCTGCGTGCATCATGGGTCCGCGGTCAAAATGACCACCCCTCATCACTGTTAAACGCTCCCTAAAACACTTCTGCGAGCAGCCCTTTCTAATCGACCTGGTCCAGGTATCCTGGAAGGATATCGACCTCATCCCGTCAGTAGAGGATTCCTGGTTATTCTTTAAAAGTGCTTTCCTCACCATCTTAAATAAGCATGCCCCATTCAAAAAATGTAGAACCAGGAACAGATATAGCCCTTGGTCCACTCCAGAGCCGACTTCCCTCGACCAGCACAAAGACATCCTGTGGCGTTCTGCATTAGCATCGAATAGCCCCCACGATATGCAACTTTTCAGGGAAGTCAGGAACAAATATACATAGGCAGTTAGGAAAGCTAAGACAAGCTTTTTCAAGCAGAAATTTGCATCCTGTAGCACAAACTCAAAAAAGTTATGGGACACTGTAAAGTCCATGGAGAATAAGAGCACCTCCTCCCAGCTGCCCACTGCACTGAGGCTAGGAAACACGGTCACCACCGTTAAATCCACTAGAATTGAGAATTTCAATAAGCATTTTTCAATGGCTGGCCATGCTTTCCAACTGGCTACCCCTACCCCGGTCATCAGCACTGCACTCCCCACAGCAACTGGCCCAAACCTCCCCCACTTCTCTTTCACCCAAATCCAGATATCTGATGTTCTTAAAAAACTGTAAAACCTGGACCCCTACAAATCAGCCGGGCTAGACAATCTGGACCCTCTCTTTCTAAAATGTTCTAAAATGATCTGCCGAAAACGTTGCAACCCCTATTACTAGCCTATTCAACCTCTCTTTCGTATTGTCTGAGATCCCCAAAGATTGGAAAGCTGCCGCGGTCATCCCCATCTTCAAAGGGGGAGACACTCTAGACCCAAATTGCTACAGACCTATATCTATTCTACCCTGCCTTTCTAAGGTCTTCGAAAGCCAAGTCAACAAACAAATTACCGACCATTTCGAATCCTACTGTAACTTCTCTGCTATGCAATCTGGTTTCAGAGCTGGTCATGGGTGAACCTCAGCCACGCTCAAGGTCCTAAACGATATCATAACCGCCATTGATAAGATACATTACTGTGCAGCCGTATTCATCGACCTGGCCAAGGCTTTCGACTCTGTCAATCACCAAATTTTTATTGGCAGACTCAACAGCCTTGGTTTCTCAAATGATTGCCTCGCCTGGTTCACCAACTACTTCTCTGATAGAGTTCAGTGTGTCAAATCAGAGGGCCTGTTGTCCGGACCTGTGGCTGTCTCAATGGGGGTATCACAGGGATCAATTCTCAGGCCGACTCTCATTTCTGTATACATCAATGATGTCGCTCTCGCTGCTGGTGATTCTCTGATCAACCTCTATGCAGATAACACCATTCTGTATACATCTGGCCCTTCTTTAGACACTGTGTAAACAAACCTCCAAACGAGCTTCAATGCCATACAACTCTCCTTCCATGGCCTCCAACTGCTCTTTAACGCTAATAAAACTAAATGCATGCTTTCCAACTGATCGCTGCCCGCACCCGTCTGCCTGACAAGCATTACTACTCTGGACGGTTCAACTACAAATACCTAGGTGTCTGGCTAGACTGTAAACTCTCCTTCCAGACTCACATTATTAAGCATCTCCAATCTAAAATTAAATCTTTACACTTCCTAATTTGCAACAAATCCTCCTTCACTCATGCTGCCAAACATACCCTCACAAAACTGACCATCCTACCGATCCTCGATCCTCGACGTCTACTTAACAAATTGGATGCAGTCTATCACAGTGCCTTCCGTTTTGTCAACAAAGCCCCATATATTACGCACCACTGCGACCTGTATGCTCTCGTTGGCTGGCCATCGCTTCATACTCGTCACCAAACCCACTGGCTCCAAATCATCTATATGTCTCTGCTAGGTAAAGCCCTGCCTTATCTCAGCTCACTGGTCACCATAGCAGCACCCACCAGTAGCACCAGTAGCACACCCATCTGTAAACAACCCATCCAACTACCTCACCCTCATACTGTATTTATTTATTTATTTTGCTCCTTTGCACCCCAGTATCTCTACTTGCACATTAATCTTCTTCACATCTACCTTTCCAGTGTCTAATTGCTATATTGTAATTACTTCGCTACAATGGCCTATTTATTGCCTTACCTCCCTAATCTCACCTCATTTGCACTCACTGTATATAGATTTTATTTTTTTTCTACTGTATTATTGACTGTATGTTTGTTTATTCCATGTGTAATGCTTGTAAGTGTCGAACTGCTTTGCTTTATCTTGGCCAGGTTGCAGTTGTAAATGAGAACTTGTTCTCAACTGGCCTACCTGGTTAAAGAAAGGTGAAATATATATATATATATATATATATATATATATATATATATATATATATATATATATATATATATATATATATATATATATATATATATATATATATATATTTTTTTTTTTTTTTTTAAATAGAAGAAATATAGCTGGGTCTGATTTGATAAATAACTAGGTCTGATATGATAGATGATTTTAACCTGGGTCTGATATTATATGTTTGATGTCTTCTGTGCCCATATGAATAACCCCTATGATGTAACTGGAATGATGAGATAGATGTTCTTCTTCTCTGTTTTTGATGAGATAGATGTTCTTCTTCTCTGTTTTTGTTTTATTATTTCACTGCCATACTGTGTTTGATCTTGTCCAGCCATCTTGTCTCAAGAGGACCATAACGGAAATAAGTCCCAGACTGTATAGTGTGTTATCCTCCATGATTTAACAATGGAAATAAGTCCCAGACTGTATTGTGTGTTATCCTCCATGATTTAACAATGGAAATAAGTCCCAGACTGTATTGTGTGTTATCCTCCATGATTTAACAATGGAAATAAGTCCCAGACTGTATTGTGTGTTATCCTCCATGATTTAACGATCTCTCTCCCTCTTTCTTTTGCTCTCTCTTTTACTCTCTCTTCCTCTCTCCCTCTCTTTTCCCCTCTCTCTCTATTACTCTCTCTCTGTTACTCTCTCTGTTACTCTCTCTCTCTGTCTCATTCGTCTTATCCCGCTTCTTTCCCCTCCCTAATTTCAAACTCTTTTCCATCTAATGTTCAGTGTAAAGTTTGTAAGAGTCATAGGGTGAAAAGTCTGCAGGGAAAACTTCAAACAAGCTTTTCCTTTTCTCTCAGTGTCTCTCATTAACTAGTGTTTGACCGCTGGGGGGCTGAGATGGGCATCGGGGGTTATGTGTGCGCGCAAGTACGTTTGTGCATTCGTGCATGTCCGAGTGTGAGTGTGTGTGTGTGTGTGTGTGGTATCATAATGAGGACAGACATTAGGCATGAGTGTGTGTGTGTGTGTGATCATAATGAGGACAGACATTAGGCTTGTGTGTGTGTGTGTGTGTGTGTGTGTGTGTGTGTGTGTGTGTGTGTGTGTGTGTGTGTGTGTGTGTGTGTGTGTGTGTGTGTGTGTGTGTGTGTGTGTGGAGGGGGGGGGGTGGGTAAAAAGGGACAGGAAGATCAAAACCCAGAATGACACTCACACACTTTTAATGATCTGACCTATAAACTCTCTCTGGTTCCTGCGGCTCGTCACCAGCTCACCAACCGACTCCCTCAGCGGTCTGAGGGATGAAGGGAGGGAGGGATCAGAGAGAATGGTGTGTGTGTGACAGTGAGAGTGAGAGTGAGAGTGAAAGAGAGAGAGACAACAGAGAGAAAGAGAGAGGGAGAGAGAAAGATACAGAAAGAGAGAGAGAGAGAGAGAGAGAGAGAGAGAGAGAGAGAGAGAGAGAGAGAGAGAGAGAGAGAGAGAGAGAGACATACGAGATGGTCACAAGGAAAAGTTCAAGTTCAAACCTGGCTCGCAGTCGATGTTCATGCCAAAGGTGTTCAATGGGGTTGAGGTCAGGGCTCTGTGCAGGCCAGTCAAGTTCTTCAATACCGATCAAACTAACAAGATTTCCATTCACTGGAACAAAAGGGCACAAACAATGATAAACAGCCCCAGACCATCATTCCTCTTCCACCAAACTTTATAGTTTATAGTTGGCACTGTGCATTCGGGCAGGTAGCGTTCTCCTGGCATCAAACCCAGATTCGTCTGTCGAGCTGCCAGATGGTGAAGCATTATTCATGACTCCAGAGAACACGTTTCCACTGCTCCAGAGGCCAATGGCGGCGAGCTTTACACCACTGCAGCTGACATTTGGTATTGCGCATGGTGATCTAAGGCTTGTGTGCTGCTGCTCAGCCATGGAAACCCATTTCATGAAGCTCCTGACGAACAGTTATTGTGCTGAAGTTGCTTCCAGAGTCAGTTTGGAACTCCATAGTGAGTGTTGTAACCGAGGACAGACAATTGTTACGCGTTACGTGCTTCAGCGCTCGGCGGTCCCGTTCTGTGAGCTTGTGTGGCCTACCACTTCGCGGCTGATCCGTTGTTGCTCCTAGACGTTTCCACTTCCTAATAACAGCACTATCAGTTGATCAGGGAAGATATTTGACGAACTTCAGTTTTCAGAGTCACTGAGCTCTTCAGTAAGTATTCTACTTACAATGTTTGTCTATGGAGATTGCATGGCTCTGTACATGATTTATACACCTGTCAGCAACAAGTGTGGCTGAAATAGCTGAATCCACACATACTATATGCAGTGTATTCAGAAAGTATTCAGACCCCTTCCCTTTTTCCACATTTTGTTACGTTATAGCCTTATTCTATTTTTTTCCCTCATCAATTTACACACAATACCCAACAATGACAAAAACAGAAATACCTTATTTACATAAGTATTCAGAGCCTTTGCTATGAGACTCGAAATTGAGCTCAGGTGCATCGTGTTTAACACACCTGTCTATATAAGGTCCCACAATTGACAGTGCATGTTGGAAAATTAACCAAACTAAAATGAGGTCGAAGGAGTTGTCTGTAGAGCTCCAAGACAGGATTCCGTCGAGGCATAAATCTGGGGAACATTTCTGCAGCATTAAAGGTCCCCAAGAACACAGTGGCCTCCATCAATCATAAATGGAAGAAGTTTTGAACCACCAAGACTCTTCCTAGAGCTGGCCGCCCGGCCTAACCAAGCAATCGAGAGAGAAGGATCTTGGTCAAGGAGGTGACCAAGAACCCGAGGATCACTCTGACAGACCTCTAGAGTTCCTCTGTGGAGATGGGAGAACCTTCCAGAAGGAAAACCATCTCTGCAGCAGTTCACCAATCAGGTGAAGGCACATGTAAAAGGCAGATGACAGCCCATTTGGAGTTTGCCAAAAGGCACATAAAGAACTCAGACAATGAGAAGCCAGATTCTCTGGTCTGATAAAACCAATAATTAACTATTTGGCCTGAATGCCAAGCGTCAAGTCTGGAGGAAGCCAGGCACCATCCCTACAATGAAGCATGGTGGTGGCAGCATCATGCTGAGAGGGTGTTTTTTCAGCGGCAGGGACTGGGAAACTAGTCAGGATCGAGGGAAAGATGAACGGAGCAAAGTACAGAGAGATCCTTGATGAAAACCTGCTCCAGAGCACTCAGGACCTGGGGTGAAGAGTTATCTTCCAACAGGACAACGACCCTAAGCACAGAGCCAAGACAACACAGGATTGGCTTCGGGACAAGTCTCTGAACACAGGAGGCACAAAGAGGGGGACCTGTTCAATGAGCTGTTCCCATAATGTCTTGTGGCTGTTTTCTTTCAGACCCACCAGCGTTTTATTAAGTTTAAATTGGATGTATAATTGAACATATAATTGAACATATAATTGAATATATAATTGAATATATAATTGAATATATAATTGAACATATAATTGAATATATAATTGAACATATAATTGAACATATAATTGAATATATAATTGAACATATAATTGAATATATAATTGAATATATAATTGAATATATAATTGAACATATAATTGAATATATAATTGAACATATAATTGAACATATAATTGAATATATAATTGAATATATAATTGAATATATAATTGAATATATAATTGAATATATAATTGAACATATAATTGAATATATAATTGAATATATAATTGAATATATAATTGAATATATAATTGAATATATAATTGAACATATAATTGAATATATAATTGAATATATAATTGAACATATAATTGAATATATAATTGAATATATAATTGAATATATAATTGAATATATAATTGAACATATAATTGAATATATAATTGAATATATAATTGAACATATAATTGAATATATAATTGAATATATAATTGAATATATAATTGAATATATAATTGAACATATAATTGAATATATAATTGAATATATAATTGAATATATAATTGAATATATAATTGAACATATAATTGAATATATAATTGAATATATAATTGAACATATAATTGAATATATAATTGAATATATAATTGAATATATAATTGAATATATAATTGAACATATAATTGAACATATAATTGAATATATAATTGAATATATAATTGAATATATAATTGAATATATAATTGAATATATAATTGAATATATAATTGAATATATAATTGAACATATAATTGAACATATAATTGAACATATAATTGAACATATAATTGAATATATAATTGAATATATAATTGAATATATAATTGAATATATAATTGAATATATAATTGAATATATAATTGAATATATAATTGAACATATAATTGAACATATAATTGAACATATAATTGAACATATAATTGAATATATAATTGAATATATAATTGAATATATAATTGAATATATAATTGAATATATAATTGAATATATAATTGAACATATAATTGAATATATAATTGAATATATAATTGAACATATAATTGAATATATAATTGAATATATAATTGAATATATAATTGAATATATAATTGAATATATAATTGAACATATAATTGAACATATAATTGAATATATAATTGAACATATAATTGAATATATAATTGAATATATAATTGAATATATAATTGAATATATAATTGAATATATAATTGAACATATAATTGAACATATAATTGAATATATAATTGAACATATAATTGAATATATAATTGAATATATAATTGAATATATAATTGAATATATCATTGAATAAAGTCTTCAGGTTTTTCAGTTTAGCCTTCTGGCCTACTCTACGCGACGCTCACACCCTGTAGTGTGGAAAAACAGGGTACAGATCAAGACAGCAAAAAGGAGCCGAGAAAGCATTTGAATATGTACAGATCAGTGATCATAGCCTTGCTATTGAGAAAGGCCGCCGTAGGCAGACATGGCTCTCAAGAGAAGACTATTGGCCCACTGCCCACAAAATGAGGTGGAAACTGAGCTGCACTTCCTAACCTCCTGCCCAATGTATGACCATATTAGAGACATATATTTCCCTCAGATTACACAAACCCATAAATAATTCTGAAACAAACCCAATTTTGATAAACTCCCATATCTACTGGGTGAAATTCCACAGTGTGCCATCACAGCAGCAAGATTTGTGACCTGTTGCCACAAGAAAAGGGCAACCAGTGAAGAACAAACACCATTGTAAATACAACCCGCATTTATGTTGATTTATTTTGGTATTTTATACTTCAACTATTTTCAAATTGTTACAACACTGTACATATTCATTAACATAACATTTGAAATGTCTATATTCTTTTGAAACTTTTGTAAGTGTAATGTCTACTGTTAATTTCCGTGGTTTATTTCCCTTTTGCTTATTGTCAATTTAATTTGTTTTGGCAATGTAAATGTACAGTATGTTTCCCAAGCCAATAAAGCTCTTTGAATTTAATTAAAATGAGAGATAGAGAGAGAGAGAGAATGAGACAGAGAGAGGAAGGAGAGAACGAGAGCTTACAGGGATTGACATGTCCATTGTAACCAATAAGCCTTGTTTACAGACGTTTTGATGAGGTTCCTGTCCACAAAGTAAAAGACCACAGCTCAGTCAGAGAGAGAGAGAGAAAGAGAGAGAGAGAGAGAAAGAGAGAACAAGAGAGAGAGAGAGAGAGACAGAGAGAGAGAGACAGAGACAGAGACACTTTTAAACTCAGGGTCAGTCCTTTCACATTACAGTGTTACTCTGAGCTCCTCGTCTCTCTCACTAATAAAGGTAAAAGTGTTGAACTATTCAAGTGTCACTTTTGTGACTGAACATCTCATCAATTAGCATCACTACTGTGAAATATTCCAATCTGTCTCCCCAACGGCAGCCTATTCTGATAGAGCTCTGGTCAGAGGTAGTGCACTATTTAGGGAATAGTGTGTCAGTGGGGACGAACACTGAAATACTAATTCCGCTTTTAAAGAGCGAGTCAGAGGATAGTTACTTATAAGGTCTGATTTAATTGGATATCTTTGGTGCGGCGCGACCGGGTCGAGGGTCGGGGGGATAACGCTCAGCAGCGGTAAAAAAAATAGGTAAGAGCATGAAAATGAAAGAGGAGAAAATCACTTTCGTCACATCGTGTCGAGTGTGTCGGGCTGATCTGATCTGTATAAGAGTAGGAGAGGAGGGAGTGTGGGTGGCTGATCTGATCTGTAGAAGAGTAGGAGACAGGAGAGGAGGGAGTGTGGGGGGCTGATCTGATCTGTAGAAGAGTAGGAGACAGGAGAGGAGGGAGTGTGGGGGGCTGATCTGATCTGTAGAAGAGTAGGAGACAGGAGAGGAGGGAGTGTGGGTGGCTGATCTAATCTGTAGAAGAGTAGGAGACAGGAGAGGAGGGAGTGTGGGTGGCTGATCTAATCTGTAGAAGAGTAGGAGACAGGAGAGGAGGGAGTGTGGGTGGCTAATCTGATCTGTAGAAGAGTAGGAGACAGGAGAGGAGGGAGTGTGGGGGGCTGATCTGATCTGTAGAAGAGTAGGAGAGAGGAGAGGAGGGAGTGTGGGGGGCTGATCTGATCTGTAGAAGAGTAGCAGACAGGAGAGGAGGGAGTGTGGGTGGCTGATCTGATCTGTAGAAGAGTAGGAGACAGGAGAGGAGGGAGTGTGGGGGGCTGATCTGATCTGTAGAAGAGTAGGAGACAGGAGAGGAGGGAGTGTGGGTGGCTGATCTGATCTGTAGAAGAGTAGGAGACAGGAGAGGAGGGAGTGTGGGGGGCTGATCTGATCTGTAGAAGAGTAGGAGACAGGAGAGGAGGGAGTGTGGGTGGGTGGCTGATCTGATCTGTAGAAGAGTAGGAGACAGGAGAGGAGGGAGTGTGGTGGGCTGTTCTGATCTGTAGAAGAGTAGGAGACAGGAGAGGAGGGAGTGTGGGGGCTGATCTGATCTGTAGAAGAGTAGGAGACAGGAGAGGAGGGAGTGTGTGGTCTTGTTCTTTTATCCTCGTGGAGACCTAAATCCACTAAAGTCCCCATGAGGACAGTAAAACAAGGACATTGTCCCTGGTAGGGACATTACCTACGTCACCATGGGGACAGTAAAACAAGGACATTACCTACGTCACCATGGGGACAGTAAAACAAGGACATTACCTACGTCACCATGGGGACAGTAAAACAAGTACATTCTCCCTGGTAGGGACATTTCCAATGTCACCATGGGGACAGTAAAACAAGGACATTCTCCCTGGTAGGGACATTTCCTACATCACCATGGGGACAGTAAAACAAAGACATTTCCTAAGTCACCATGGGGACAGTAAAACAAGGACATTTCCTACGTCACCATGGGGACAGTAAAACAAGGACATTACCTACGTCACCATGGGGACAGTAAAACAAGGACATTCTCCCTGGTAGGGACATTTCCTACGTCACCATGAGGACTAAGGCTATTTTAAGCTTAGGGTACAATCAGGATAGGGTAATGGGTTAGGGTTAGGATTAGGGTAGGGGAAGGTGTTAGGGTTAGAATTAGGGTGGGGTAAGGGGTTAGGGTTAGGGTAGGGTAAGGGGTTAGGGTTAGGATTAGGGTAGGGTAAGGGTTAGAATTAGGGGTAGGGTAAGGGGTTAGGGTTAGGGTAGGGTAAGGGGTTAGGGTTAGGATTAGGGTAGGGGAAGGTGTTAGGGTTAGAATTAGGGTAGGGGAAGGGGTTAGGATTAGGGTAAGGTAAGGGGGTAGGGTTAGAATTAGGGTAGGGTAGGGGTTAGGGTTAGGATTAGTGTAGGGGAAGGGGTTAGGATTAGGGTAGAGTAAGGGGTTAGGGTTAGAATTAGGCTAGGGTAGGGGGTTAGGGGTTATAAGTAGGGTAGGGTAAGGGGTTAGGGTTAGAATTATGGTAGGGTAGGGGGTTAGAATTAGGGTAGGGTAGGGTGTTATGGTTAGAATTAGGGTAGGGTAAGGGGTTAGGATTAGAGCTAGGGTTAGAATTAGGGTTAGAATTGGGGTTAGGGTTAGAATTAGGGTTAGGGTTTGGTTTATAATTAGGGTTAGGGTTAGGTTAAGGGGTTAGAATTAGGGATACAATTACGGTTAGGGTTAGAAAAAGGGTTAGAATTAGGGTTAGGGTTAGGGGTTATAGTTACAATCAGGGTAGGGTAAGGGGTTATAGTTACAATCAGGGCAGGGTAAGGGGTTATAGTTACAATCAGGGTAGGGTAAGGGGTTAGGGTGAGTATTAGGGTAGGGTAAGGGGTTAGTGGTTAGGAGTAGGGTACGGTAAGGGGTTAGTGGTTAGGATTAGAGTACGGTAAGGGGTTAGGGTTAGAATTAGGGTAGGGTAGGGTTAGTGGTTAGGATTAGGGTAAGGTATGGGGTTAGTGGTTAGGATTAGGGTAAGGTAAGGGGTTAGTGGTTAGGATTAGAGTACGGTAAGGGGTTAGGGTTAGAATTAGGGTAGGGTAACGGGTTAGTGGTTAAGATTAGGGTAGGGTAAGGGGTTAGGATTATAATTAGGGTAGGGTAAGGGGTTAGTTTTAGAACTAGGGTAGGGTAAGACATAGGGTTAGAGTTAGAATTAAGGTAGGTTTTACAATTAGGGTTAGGGCAAAAATTATTTTTAATGGAAATCAATTTATGTCCCTACGAAGATAGAAAAAAGTGTGTTTTTGCATGTCTGGAGGCTGGTGTGAGGAGATATAGGTGAGAGGGGCTATAAATGGAGTCTATCATGTGGGGAACAAAAAGGGGAACGTAAGCAACTTAGCAACTAGCCCTATGTCAAGAAAGAAGGTATTGGCCCAGGGTGGAAACTCAGAATACATTGAGGAAATTGAAACTACCTCCACCAACATGTACAAGTCTGGGACAGTAATGGGGCAGGGCGTCCTCATGCAGTTCCAGTAGGACTTTTACCGGATCAAAGCGAGAGAACAGCTGATAAAGATCCCCCATCCTGAGTCAGTCTGATCACACCTCTTCAAACGGTCCTGCAGATGTCATTGGCGACTCCATTACCCGCAGTATTGGACTTAAAACGAATCATCCAGCGATCATACACTGTTTACCAAGGGGCAGGGCTACCGACGTTAAGGCTAATCTGAAGATGGTGCTGGCTAAGGCTAAAACTGGCGAGTGTAGAGAGTATAGCGATATTGTTATCCACGTCGGCACCAACGAAGTTAGGATGAAACAGTCAGAGGTCACCAAGCGCAACATAGCTTCAGCGTGTAAATCAGCTAGAAAGATGTGTCGTCATCGAGTAATTGTCTCCGGCCCCCTCCCAGTTATGAGCTCTACAGCAGAAGTTAGAAACAATAGGATTTGAAGTAATAAATATTTAAGCATCATTTCACTCTGCTCTGATAAACCAATGAGATTTTTATTTCCACTGAATCCCCGTTTGGTGTTGGTTACACTAGAATTAGGGTGTGGAAATGTTATGCCCCTTAGACATTCATTTTGAATCCTCCAATCCTCTTATGCTCTTAGTACTGAGTCCCGACCGTCTCCCGACTGAACAGCAAGACGCCCTCTGGTGGTCAAACTAGCACTAACCAGCATTAATGGTAAAAATGGCCGACAATTAAAAAACGTGCCACAGAATGCTGTGCCACAGAGGTGTGATGCAATGAGACACAATGGTTCCTCCTTTGAAAGTTGCATCTCTCCGATTTGGTTCTGCCGTACATACCTACACGTACGCTATGGTCACAAGACGCAGGCCTCCTTATTGTCCCTAGAATTTCTAAACAAACAGCTGGAGGCAGAGCTTTCTCCTATAGGGCGCCATTATTATGGAATGGTCTGCCTATCCATGTGAGAGACGCAGACTCGGTCTCGACCTCTCTGGGATAGGGGGCAGTATTTTCAGAGGACTGGCCACCCCACATAGCCTGGTTCCTCTCTAGGTTTCTTCCTAGGTTTTGGCCTTTCTAGGGAGTTTTTCCTAGCCACCGTGCTTCTACACCTGCATTGCTTGCTGTTTGGGGTTTTAGGCTGGGTTTCTGTACAGCACTTTGAGATATCAGCTGATGTACGAAGGGCTTTATAAATACATTTGATTTGATTTCACGTCCGGATGAAATGCGTGCCCAAAGTAAACTGCCTGCTACTCAGCCAAACACATAGGAGCACAAGAGAGTGGGCACACACACACACACACAATCCGATCAAAGCTGAGCTGGCCTCTATGACCTCTGGTTAGTCTCTCAGTTGACTGAGCTGTGGTCTTTCAATATACACCCTTTCTCTACTTCCTCTATTACGTTGCGGACAGGAACCTCATCAAAACGTCTGTAAAGGCTTATTGGTTACAATGGACATTGTAAACACTCTTTCTCTCCCTCCTCTCTTTCTCTCTCTCTCTCTCTCTCTCAATTCAAAGGGCTGTATTGGCTTACTTACATTTGCATTGCATAAAAATTACATAAAAGAGAGAAATTAACAGTAAAAATTACACTTACAAAAGTTTGAAAAGAATATAGACATTAAAATGTAATGTTATTGGCTGTATACAGTGTTCAAACAACGTTCCAATAGTTGAAGTACAAAAGGGAAAATAAATAAGCATAAATATGGGTTGTATTTACAATGGTGTTTGTTCTTCACTGGTTGCCCTTTTCTTGTGGCAACAGGTCACATCTTGCTGCTGCACACTGTGGTATTTCACCCAGTAGATATGGGAGTTTATCACAATTGGGTTTGTTTTCAAAAATTCTTTGTGGGTGTTTGTAATCTGAGGAAAAGGTGACTTGGTGACTTGGTGTAACCCTGGTGTCACGATCTGACCTTTATTTCCTTTGTTTAGTCATTATTTAGTATGGTCAGGGCGTGAGTTGGGGTGGGCAGTCTATGTTTGTTTTTCTATGATTTGGGTATTTCTATGTTTCGGTCTAGTATGGTTCTCAATCAGAGGCAGGTGTCATTAGTTGTCTCTGATTGAGAATCTTACTTAGGTAGCCTGGGTGTCACTGTGTGTTTGTGGGTGATTGTTCCTGTCTCTGTGTTTTGCACCAGATAGGGCTGTTTTGGGTTTTCACGTTTCTTGTTTTTGTTAGTTTGTTCATGTGAAGTGATTTATTAAAACATGAGTCAAAATAACCATGCTGCGCTTTGGTCCGCCTCTCCGTCAATGGAAGAAATCCCTTACACCTGGATTGTAAACTGTCATAGTCAAAACATATTGATGCAGTAGTAGCTAAGACGGGGAGAAGTCTGTCTATAATAAAGCGCTGCTCTGCCTTCTTAACAACACTATCAACAAGGCAGGTCCTACAGGCCCTAGTTTCTACCTTCTTAACAGCACTATCAACAAGGCAGGTCCTACAGGCCCTAGTTTCTACCTTCTTAACAACACTATCAACAAGGCAGGTCCTACAGGCCCTAGTTTCTACCTTCTTAACAGCACTATCAACAAGGCAGGTCCTACAGGCCCTAGTTTCTACCTTCTTAACAACACTATCAACAAGGCAGGTCGTACAGGTCCTAGTTTCTACCTTCTTAACAACACTATCAACAAGGCAGGTCCTACAGGCCCTAGTTTCTACCTTCTTAACAGCACTATCAACAAGGCAGGTCCTACAGGCCCTAGTTTCTACCTTCTTAACAGCACTATCAACAAGGCAGGTCCTACAGGCCCTAGTTTCTACCTTCTTAACAGCACTATCAACAAGGCAGGTCCTACAGGCTCTAGTTTCTACCTTCTTAACAGCACTATCAACAAGGCAGGTCCTACAGGCCCTAGTTTCTACCTTCTTAACAGCACTATCAACAAGGCAGGTCCTACAGGCCCTAGTTTCTACCTGCTTAACAACACTATCAACAAGGCAGGTCCTACAGGCCCTAGTTTCTACCTTCTTAACAACACTATCAACAAGGCAGGTCCTACAGGCCCTAGTTTCTACCTTCTTAACAGCACTATCAACAAGGCAGGTCCTACAGGCCCTAGTTTCTACCTTCTTAACAGCACTATCAACAAGGCAGGTCCTACAGGCCCTAGTTTCTACCTCCTTAACAACACTATCAACAAGGCAGGTCCTACAGGCCCTAGTTTCTACCTTCTTAACAACACTATCAACAAGGCAGGTCCTACAGGCCCTAGTTTCTACCTGCTTAACAACACTATCAACAAGGCAGGTCCTACAGGCCCTAGTTTCTACCTTCTTAACAACACTATCAACAAGGCAGGTCCTACAGGCCCTAGTTTCTACCTTCTTAACAGCACTATCAACAAGGCAGGTCCTACAGGCCCTAGTTTCTACCTTCTTAACAGCACTATCAACAAGGCAGGTCCTACAGGCCCTAGTTTCTACCTGCTTAACAACACTATCAACAAGGCAGGTCCTACAGGCCCTAGTTTCTACCTTCTTAACAACACTATCAACAAGGCAGGTCCTACAGGCCCTAGTTTCTACCTTCTTAACAGCACTATCAACAAGGCAGGTCCTACAGGCCCTAGTTTCTACCTTCTTAACAACACTATCAACAAGGCAGGTCCTACAGGCCCAAGTTTCTACCTTCTTAACAGCACTATCAACAAGGCAGGTCCTACAGGCCCTAGGTTTGTCACACATGGACTACTGTCCAGTCGTGTGGTCAGGTGCTACAAAGAGGGACTTAGGAAAACTGCAATTGGCTCAGAACAGGGCAGCACGGCTGGTTCAGAACAGGGCAGCATGGCTGGCCCTTGGATGTACACAGAGAGATAATATTAATAATATGCATGTCAATCTCTCCAGGCTGAAAGTTGAGGAGAGATTGACTTCATCATGACTTGTCTTTGTGAGAGGTATTGACATGTTGAATGCACCAAGCTCTCTGTTTAAACTACTGGCACACAACTCAAACACCCATACATACCCCACAAGACATGCCACCAGAGGTCTCTTCACAGTCCCCAAGTCCAGAACAGACTATGGGAGGCTCACAGTACTACATAGAGCCATGACTACATGGAACTCTATTCCAGAGGACTACATAGAGCCATGACTACATGGAACTCTATTCCACAGGACTACATAGAGCCATGACTACATGGAACTCTATTCCACAGGACTACATAGAGCCATGACTACATGGAACTCTATTCCACAGGACTACATAGAGCCATGACTACATGGAACTCTATTCCACAGGACTACACAGAGCCATGACTACATGGAACTCTATTCCACAGTACTACATAGAGCCATGACTACATGGAACTCTATTCCACAGTACTACATAGAGCCATGACTACATGGAACTCTATTCCAGAGGACTACATAGAGCCATGACTACATGGAACTCTATTCCAGAGGACTACATAGAGCCATGACTACATGGAACTCTATTCCAGAGGACTACATAGAGCCATGACTACATGGAACTCTATTCCACAGGACTACATAGAGCCATGACTACATGGAACTCTATTCCACAGGACTACATAGAGCCATGACTACATGGAACTCTATTCCACAGGACTACATAGAGCCATGACTACATGGAACTCTATTCCACAGTACTACATAGAGACATGACTACATGGAACTCTATTTCATATCAGGTAACTGATACAGCAGTAGAATCAGATTAGATAGAATCAGATTTAAAAAAGCAGGTAAAAATACACCTGATGGAACTGCGGGGACTGTGAAGAGACACAGGCACAGACATGCATACACACGTGATAACATACACACCATACACACACGTAAACATGGATTTTGCATTGTAGATATGTAGTAGTAGAGTAGTGCCCTCAGGGCACACTCTTAGTGTGTTGTGAATTCTGTAATGAATGAATTGTAATGTTTTAAAATTGAATAACTGCCTTGACTTTACCGGACCCCAGGAAGAGTAGCTGCTGCCTTGGCAGGAACTAATAGGGATCCATAATAAACCCCAGGAAGAGTAGCTGCTGCCTTGGCAGGAACTAATAGGGATCCATAATAAACCCCAGGAAGAGTAGCTGCTGCCTTGTCAGGAACTAATGGGGATCCAAAATAAACCCCAGGAAGAGTAGCTGCTGCCTTGGCAGGAACTAATGGGGATCCATAATAAACCCCAGGAAGAGAAGCTGCTGCCTTGACAGGAACTAATGGGGATCCATAATAAACCCCAGGAAGAGTAGCTGCTGCCTTGACAGGAACTAATGGGGATCCATAATAAACCCCCAGGAAGAGTAGCTGCTGCCTTGGCAGGAACTAATGGGGATCAATAATAAAAACAAATATCAAATACAAACACTAACCCCTTTAACACTAACCTTCTTAGGAACATAATCTAAACCTTCTGAGTGTAGTTCTCTCTCTCTCTATTTCGCTCACTCTCTAATATTGTCTCTCTCTCTCAATTCAATTCCTTTTCTCTCTCTCTGCCCCTCTCTAGTTCTCTCTCTCCTCATCTCTCTGTCTCTCGCTCCCTCTCCTCTCTCTCTCACCTGTTTTTTCCTGCCTCATTTAACTAACAGAGCCCATGAGGTCTCAAAGTGTTTAAAAAATACTAAAAACCTCCTGCACCCCTGTGGTGTATTTTTCCTTCACTGATTTACCCCCTTCCATCGGCCCCTTCAACCACATCCCCTGGAGACAGACATACACCCCCTGCAGATATGACATTATGTGCTTGAGAGAGGAAAGCCATTATCTCAGGTAATTAATACCCTGGGTAGAGAGAGGAGAAGAGAGAGGAAGAGAGAGAGAAACTAGACACGTCTTCTCTGTCACACAGGGAGGAAGAGAAGAGAGAGGGGGAGAGAGAGAGAAAGAGGAGAAAGGGATGGAAGGAGGGAGAAAGGGATGGAGGAGATAAAGAGAAAGGGGAGGGGGAGGGGAGGGATGGAGGGAGGAGAGGAGAGGAGAGAGGGAGGGAGGGAATAAGATAATTCTCTTTAAAGTGTTTTAATTGGAGGAGCCAGGCTTTTAAGGCTGCATGCATAAACATACACACAGGCAATAGCACACACAGACACACACAGACACACACAGACACACACAGACTAACAGAGACACACACAGACTAACATAGACACACCATGCAGTATTCTGCCAGCCACCAATTTTGAATTTGTTAGGTGAATGCTTGGATTTACTTTACCGCGATCAAACAAGTGCATCAACAAATGAGGTAAGGATTTTGGCTTTTATGTGAAGATTATGTAAAGAATGTGATTTTTCAATATGTATAAAGTCAAGTAAAATTTATTGGTCACGTGAAACATGTTTGCAGATGTTTCTGCAGTAATACAACAGAAGAAAACAATACATACAAATCGCAAAAAAATGTAAAGTCAGAAATGAAGAAATATCAAATCTAGCCAGAGTTCGGAATATGCAGCAAAAGTATTCAGGCTCCTTGACATGTTCCAACGCTCTAACCACTAGGCTACCCTGCCGGCCCATGCACGGCCAACTGGTGTGACATGTTGCTAGTCCAACGCTCTAACCACTAGGCTACCCTGCCGCCCCATGCACGGTCAACTGGTGTGACATGTTGCTAGTCCAAAGCTCTAACCACTAGGCTACCCTGCCGCCCCATGCACGGTCAACTGGTGTGACATGTTGCTAGTCCAAAGCTCTAACCACTAGGCTACCCTGCCGCCCCATGCACAGCCAACTGGTGTGACATGTTGCTAGTCCAACGCTCTAACCACTAGGCTACCCTGCCGCCCCATGCACGGTCAACTGGTGTGACATGTTGCTAGTCCAACGCTCTAACCACTAGGCTACCCTGCCGCCCCATGCACGGTCAACTGGTGTGACATGTTGCTAGTCCAAAGCTCTAACCACTAGGCTACCCTGCCGCCCCATGCACAGCCAACTGGTGTGACATGTTGCTAGTCCAACGCTCTAACCACTAGGCTACCCTGCCTCCCCATGTCAACTGGTGTGACATGTTGCTAGTCCAACGCTCTAACCACTAGGCTACCCTGCCGCCCCATGCACGGTCAACTGGTGTGACATGTTGCTAGTCCAACGCTCTAACCACTAGGCTACCCTGCCGCCCCATGCACGGTCAACTGGTGTGACATGTTGCTAGTCCAACGCTCTAACCACTAGGCTACCCTGCCGCCCCATGCACGGTCAACTGGTGTGACATGTTGCTAGTCCAACGCTCTAACCACTAGGCTACCCTGCCTCCCCATGCACGGTCAACTGTATGTGTAGAGTTAGTATAGTGAAGATGGAGTACAGCATATACACTATGTTCTAGTGTAGTTACCCTTTCTCATTGAATAGAATAATAGTGAAGACATCAAAACTATGAAATAACACATATGGAATCATGTAGTAACCAAAAAAATGGTTAAACAAATTTTTGATTCTTCAAAGTAGCCACCCTTTGCCTTGACTACAGCATTGCACACTCTTGGCATTCTCTCAACCAGTTTTATTAGGTCGTGCATTTCAATTAACAGATGTGCCTTGTTAAAGGTTAATTTGTGAAATGTCTTTCCTTCCTGATGCAATTGAGCCAATCTGTTAAGTTGATAGGTAGAAGTGGTACACAGAAGATAAATAAAGACCAAGTCCGTATTATGGCAAGAACAGCTCAAATAAGCAAAGTGAAACGACAGTCCATCACTTAAAGACATGAAGGTCAGAAAATATGTAAAATTTCAAGAACTTTGAAAGTTTCTTCAAGTGCATTTGCAAAAACCGTCAAGCGCTATTATAACAGTATAACTCTAGACCATCCCCTCGCCCATACCCGGGCACGAACCAGGGACCCTCTGCACACATCAACAACAGTCACCCACAAAGCATCGTTACCCATTGCTCCACAAAAGCCGCGGCCCTTGCAGAGCAAGGGGAACTACTACTTCAAGGTCTCAGAGCAAGTGACGTCACCGATTGAAACGCTATTTAGCGCGCACCACCGCTAACTAAGCTAGCCATTTCTATTTACAGATGGCACACACATTTGTTATTAAGGCAGATGAAAGTTTGTATGATCCAGAAGGCATTTCTCAGGATATTGAATAAGTACACATCCGGCAATAGGATATGTCCATGACATTCATTCCCATTCATTCCTATTTGTCTAAAAGGCAAATTTGGATTGAGAATGTCAAGATATATAACAACAAAACTCCAAACATACTATGTAAATGGTCTGTATTCTCTAAAACAGATTTTACAACGGGGATGTTTTTTTTTTGACGCCTCGTAATTAAAGTATTTCTTTTTTTCTCACCTTTATTTAACCAGGTATTTATATATATAACCCTTTATTTAACCAGGTATTTATATATATATAACCCTTTATTTAACCAGGTACTGGTTAAACTGTGGGGATGGGAGAACATTCCAGAAGGACAACCATCTCTGCAGCATTCCATCAATCAGGCCTTTATAGCTGTGCAGTGACGTTCCCCATTAAACCTGACAGAGCTTGAGAGGATCTGCATAGAAGAATGGGAGAAACTCCCCAAATACAGGTGTACCAAGCTTGTAGCGTCAGAAGACTTGAGGCTGTAATCACTGCCAAAGACAGACCTCCCCATATCAATTTAACTGAATTCGATGTCCTGTCTACTCAGTGAATGGAGAATCCATCGAGAATGGAAAGTCATGGAGGTAATCTAATCTGAAAGCCATGTTTCAGAAAAGCGGAGAATATTGATTAATTAAGAGAGTCCGTTGATATCAATGCCGCAATCAGTGGCCTTTCCTCTTATTATAAAGAGACGGTACATTGGGCAATAGAATGGAAGGTGGACAGTGTTTCCTTCACCTTAAACTCGCCAGGGATCCCCTCTCCGGCCTCTTTTCATTGACATTTCTTCTTAGATAGACTGAAAATTATGTAGCCATCCTCTGTGGTTCAATGTGGATTAGTAATGTAGCCATCCTCTGGTTCAATGTGGAGTAGTAATGTACCCATCATCTGGTTCAATGTGGAGTAGTAATGTTGCCATCCTCTGGCTGTGGTTCAATGTGGACTAGTAATGTAGCCATTCTCTCGTTTAATGTGGAGTAGTACTGTAGCCATCCTCTGGTTCAATGTGGAGTAGTAATGTACCCATCAATTGTGGTTCAATGTGGAGTAGTAATGTAGCCATCCTCTGGTTCAATGTGGAGTAGTAATGTACCCATCCTCTGTGGTTCAATGTGAAGTAGTAATGTAGCCATCCTATGTCTGTGGTTCAATGTGGAGTAGTAATGTAGCCATCATCTGGTTCAATGTGGAGTAGTAATGTAGCCATCCTATGTCTGTGGTTCAATGTGGAGTAGTAATGTAGCCATCCTCTGTGGTTCAATGTGGAGTAGTAATGTAGCCATCCTCTGGCTGTGGTTCAATGTGGAGTAGTAATGTAGCCATCCTCTGTGATTCAATGTGGAGTAGTAATGTACCCATCCTCTGTGGTTCAATGTGGAGTAGTAATGTAGCCATCCTCTGGGGTTCAATGTGGAGTAGTAATGTAGCCATCCTCTGTGGTTCAATGTGGAGTAGTAATGTAGCCATCCTCTGGGGTTCATTGTGGAGTAGTAACGTAGCCATCCTCTCATTTAATGTGGAGTAGTACTGTAGCCATCCTCTGGTTCAATGTTGAGTAGTCATGTAGCCATCCGATGTCTCTGGTTCAATGTGGAGTAGTAATGTAGCCATCCTCTGGTTTAATGTGGAGTAGTAATGTAGCCATCCTCTGTGGTTTCAATGTGGAGTAGTAATGTAGCAGGATTTTCATTCCACAGCAGTTTGTAACAGCTTCATTTCATTTACTCAGTCATTATCAGTGGAAGCATTATCAATGTTTCAGTATTTCATCATAAACTGACCTTCATCGGTGTTTCAGTCTTTCATCATAAACTGAACACTGACTGTCATCAGTTTTTCAGTCTTTCATCATAAACTGACTGTCAGAGTGTTTCAGTCTTTCATCATAAACTGACTGTCATCATAAACTGACTGTCAGTGTTTCAGTTTTCATGTACACTGCGTATACCAAACATTAGGAACACCTTCCTAATTTTCAGTTGTACCCCACTTCCACTTTTGCCCCCAGAACAGCCTCAATTTGTAAGGACATGGACTCTACAAGGTGTCGAAAGCTTTCCACAGGAATGCTGGCCCATGTTGACCCCAATGCTTCCCACAGTTGTGTCATGTTGGCTGGATGTCCTTTGGGTATTGGACCATTCTTGATACATACGTTTCTTGACAGACTCAAACAGGTGCGCCTGTCACCTACTACCATACCTCGTTCAAAAGCACTGAAATATATTTCTTGCCCATTCACCCTCTGAATGGCACACGTGCACACCGCTTGTCTCAATTGTCTCAAGGCTTAAAAATCCTGTCCTCTTCATATACACTGATTGAAGTGGATTTAAAAAGTGAACTTCAAATCAGAGATCATAGCTTTCCCGTGGATTCACCTGGATTCACCTGGATTCACCTGGATTCACCTGGTCAGTCGTGGAAAGAGCGTTCTTAATGTTTGAATACTCAGCAGTATATTTACTGCTATTCGTCTATTCCTCTGTGTCTAACTTTCAGACAGACACACACACAAGCACTTACACATTTTTAAAGGCCCTCGAGTGTGTGTGTGTATGAATGCGTGCACGTGCTTGTGTGTGTGTACCTCCAGGTCAAAGCAGTGTAAGTGTCTAATTAGCTGTTTGAGGGGCTGCAGAAAGCTCTCACTCAGCGATTCTCCTCACTTTAAAATCTGTTTTGTCTCTCTTCAATGTCTATACATCTAATAGACAACTTGTATATGAAGTTCAAGGAGTTTAGGGCTCAATACGTCTACATTGAGGACAGGCTCAATACGTCTACATTGAGGACAGGCTCAGTACGTCTACATTGAGGACAGGCTCAGTACGTCTACATTGAGGACAGGCTCAGTACGTCTACATTGAGGACAGGCTCAGTACGTCTACATTGAGGACAGGCTCAGTACGTCTACATTGAGGACAGGCTCAGTACGTCTACATTGAGGACAGGCTCAGTACATCTACATTGAGGACAGGCTCAATACGTCTACATTGAGGACAGGCTCAGTACGTCTACATTGAGGACAGGCTCAATACGTCTACATTGAGGACAGGCTCAATACGTCTACATTGAGGACAGGCTCAATACGTCTACATTGAGGACAGGCTCAATACGTCTACATTGAGGACAGGCTCAATACGTCTACATTGAGGACAGGCTCAGTACGTCTACATTGAGGACAGGCTCAATACGTCTACATTGAGGACAGGCTCAATATATCTACATTGAGGACAGGCTCAGTACGTCTACATTGAGGACAGGCTCAGTACGTCTACATTGAGGACAGGCTCAGTACGTCTACATTGAGGACAGGCTCAATACGTCTACATTGAGGACAGGCTCAGTACATCTACATTGAGGACAGGCTCAGTACGTCTACATTGAGGACAGGCTCAATACGTCTACATTGAGGACAGGCTCAATACGTCTACATTGAGGACAGGCTCAATACGTCTACATTGAGGACAGGCTCAATACGTCTACATTGAGGACAGGCTCAGTACGTCTACATTGAGGACAGGCTCAGTACGTCTACATTGAGGACAGGCTCAGTACGTCTATATTGAGGACAGGCTCAGTACATCTATATTGAGGACAGGCTCAATATGTCTATATTGAGGACAGACTCAATATGTCTATATTGAGGACAGATTCAATATGTCTATATTGAGGACAGAGCCGGATACAGACTAAGAAAAATGAGTGAGTTCCAAAGATCAGATATTTCCTCATTACAAGCCTCATTATATCGGAGTTTAGGCTTCAGGGAACAATCCTCATTACATCCGAGTTTAGGATTCAGGAAACAGACTTCATTAAATCAGAGTTTAGGCTTCAGGGAACAGACCTCCTTATAGAGTCTTTAGGGAATAAGTCTCATTAAATTAGAGTTTAGGCTTCAGGGAACAGACCTCATTACAGTAGAGTCTTTAGGGAATAAGTCTCATTATATCAGAGTCTTGGCTTCAGAGAACAGACCTCATTACAGTAGAGTCTTTAGGGAATAAGTCTCATTATATCAGAGTCTTGGCTTCAGAGAACAGACCTCATTACAGTAGAGTATTTAGGGAATAAGCCTCATTAAATCAGAGTCTTGGCTTCAGACAACAGACCTCATTACAGTAGAGTCTTTAGGGAATAAGCCTCATTATATCAGAGTCTTGGCTTCAGAGAACAGACCTCATTACAGTAGAGTCTTTAGGGAATAAGCCTCATTATATCAGAGTCTTGGCTTCAGAGAACAGACCTCATTACAGTAGAGTCTTTAGGGAATAAGTCTCATTATATCAGAGTCTTGGCTTCAGAGAACAGACCTCATTACAGTAGAGACTTTAGGGAATAAGTCTCATTAAATCAGAGTCTTGGCTTCAGAGAACAGACCTCATTACAGTAGAGACTTTAGGGAATAAGTCTCATTAAATCAGAGTCTTGGCTTCAGACAACAGACCTCATTACAGTAGAGACTTTAGGGAATAAGTCTCATTATATCAGAGTCTTGGCTTCAGAGAACAGACCTCATTACAGTAGAGACTTTAGCGAATAAGTCTCATTATATCAGAGTCTTGGCTTCAGACAACAGACCTCATTACAGTAGAGACTTTAGGGAATAAGCCTCATTATATCAGAGTCTTGGCTTCAGAGAACAGACCTCATTACAGTAGAGACTTTAGGGAATAAGTCTCATTATATCAGAGTCTTGGCTTCAGACAACAGACCTCATTACAGTAGAGTCTTTAGGGAATAAGCCTCATTAAATCAGAGTTTAGGCTTCAGGGAACAGACCTCATTACAGTAGAGTCTTTAGGGAATAAGTCTCATTATATCAGAGTCTTGGCTTCAGAGAACAGACCTCATTACAGTAGAGACTTTAGGGAATAAGTCTCATTATATCAGAGTCTTGGCTTCAGAGAACAGACCTCATTACAGTAGAGACTTTAGGGAATAAGTCTCATTATATCAGAGTCTTGGCTTCAGAGAACAGACCTCATTACAGTAGAGTCTTTAGGGAATAAGTCTCATTAAATCAGAGTTTAGGCTTCAGAGAACAGACCTCATTACAGTAGAGTCTTTAGGGAATAAGTCTCATTATATCAGAGTCTTGGCTTCAGAGAACAGACCTCATTACAGTAGAGACTTTAGGGAATAAGTCTCATTATATCAGAGTTTAGGCTTCAGAGAACAGACCTCATTACAGTAGAGACTTTAGGGAATAAGCCTCATTATATCAGAGTCTTGGCTTCAGAGAACAGACCTCATTACAGTAGAGTCTTTAGGGAATAAGCCTCATTATATCAGAGTCTTGGCTTCAGAGAACAGACCTCATTACAGTAGAGACTTTAGCGAATAAGTCTCATTATATCAGAGTCTTGGCTTCAGACAACAGACCTCATTACAGTAGAGACTTTAGGGAATAAGTCTCATTATATCAGAGTTTAGGCTTCAGAGAACAGACCTCATTACAGTAGAGACTTTAGGGAATAAGCCTCATTATATCAGAGTCTTGGCTTCAGAGAACAGACCTCATTACAGTAGAGTATTTAGGGAATAAGCCTCATTATATCAGAGTCTTGGCTTCAGACAACAGACCTCATTACAGTAGAGTATTTAGGGAATAAGTCTCATTATATCAGAGTCTTGGCTTCAGAGAACATACCTCATTACAGTAGAGACTTTAGGGAATAAGCCTCATTATATCAGAGTTTAGGCTTCAGAGAACAAGTCTCATTTTTTTAAATATTTTTTTATTTGACTTTTATTTAACTTCTTATGGCTGGGGGGGGGGGCAGTATTGAGTAGCTTGGATGAATAAGGTGCCCATAGTAAACTGCATGCTACTCAGGCCCAGAAGCTAAGATATGCATATTATTAGTAGATTTGGATCGAAAACACGGGATCGATATGACAGCCAGTGAAAGTGCAGGGCACCAAATTCAACAGAAATCTGATAATTCAAATTCCTCAAAGATTAAAGATAAACTTGTTAATCCCACCACAGTGGGTTATATTGTTGGGCCAGTATCCGAAAGGTTGCTTGATCGAACCCTGCTCCTGAACAAGGCCTTAACCCACTGTTCCCATGGCGTCATTGTAAATAAGAATTTGTTCTTAACTGACTTGCCTGGTTCTTGATGATCCGATAAATGGTTGATGTAGGTGCAATCTTACTGGCAGCAATATCCTTGCCCGTGAAGTCCTACACGTGTTTCCTTGCAGGTAACCATGGCTGACAGAGGAAGAACAATGATTCCAAGCACCACCCTCCTTTTGAAGCTTCCTGTCTGTTATTCGAACTCAATCAGCATGACTGAGTGATCTCTAGCCTTGTCCTCGTCAACACTCACACCTGTGTTAACGAGAGAATCACTGACATGATGTCAGCTGGTCCTTTTGTGGCACGGCTGAAATGTAGTGGGAATGTTTTTTGGGGATTCAGTTCATTTGCATGGCAAAGAGGGACTTTACAATTAATTGCAATTCATCTGATCACTCTTCATAACATTCTGGGGTATATGCAAATGTCCATCATACAAACTGAGGCAGCAGACTTTGTGAAAATTAATATTTGTGTCATTCTCAAAACGTTTGCCCACAACTGTACTTTACAGCTCTTTAAAGCTATCTCAAAATGTAACATAAGAGGCTGCAGTTAAGGCACTACATACAGGAATACATAATAAGAATAAGAGGATGGACAGATGAGAGAGGAGATACTGTGGGAGAGATACTGTAGGAGAGATGCAGGAAGGAGATGAGAGAGGAGATACTGTAGGAGAGATGCAGGAAGGAGATGAGAGAGGAGATACTGTAGGAGAGATGCAGGAAGGAGATGAGAGAGGAGATACTGTAGGAGAGATGCAGGAAGGAGATGAGAGAGGAGATACTGTAGGAGATATGCAGGAAGGAGATGAGAGAAGAGAACCTGTAGGAGATATGCAGGAAGGAGATGAGAGAGGAGAACCTGTAGGAGAGATGCAGGAAGGATTGCAGAGATGAGAGAGAGGTAGAGATACAGTGTGTCACCCCCCCTTGGCATTTTTCATATTTTGTTGCTTTACAATCTGGAATTAAACTGAATTTTTCGCAGGTTTGTATCATTTGATTTACACAATATGCCTACCACTTTCAAGATGCAAAATATGTTTTATTTGTGACACAAGCAAGAAATAAAACCCCCCCAAAACAAAGCTTGAGCGTAAATATTCATCTTTTGCAGCTGCAAGGTCTCTTTTAGTTTCACCTGACCTTCTTCCATATGTTTGGGGAGTCTCCCACAGTACCTTCTTCCATATGTTAGGGGAGTCTCCCACAGTACCTTCTTCCATATGTTTGGGGAGTCTCCCACAGTACCTTCTTCCATATGTTTGGGGAGTCTCCCACAGTACCTTCTTCCATATGTTTGGGGAGTCTCCCACAGTACCTTCTTCCATATGTTTGGGGAGTCTCCCACAGTACCTTCTTCCATATGTTTGGGGAGTCTCCCACAGTACCTTCTTCCATATGTTTGGGGAGTCTCCCACAGTACCTTCTTCCATATGTTTGGGGAGTCCCAGAGTACCAGAGTACCAGAGTACCAGTACTGAGTCCATGTGCAGGGATACAAGGTAGTTGAGGTAGATATGTACATATACAGTAGGGAGGGATAAGTGACTAGTCAACAGTATAGATAATGAACAGTAGCAGAGAGTATACTTTAGGTAGGGGTGAAGGATAGATAATAGACAGTAACAGCAGTATACTGTAGGTAGGGGTAAAGGATAGATAATAGACAGCAACAGCAGTATACTGTAGGTAGGGGTAAAGGATAGATCATAGACAGTAACAGCAGTATACTGTAGGTAGGGGTAAAGGATAGATAATAGACAGTAACAGCAGTATACTGTAGGTAGGGGTAAAGGATAGATCATAGACAGTAACAGCAGTATACTGTAGGTAGGGGTAAAGGATAGATAATAGACAGTAACAGCAGTATACTGTAGGTAGGGGTAAAGGATAGATCATAGACAGTAACAGCAGTATACTGTAGGTAGGGGTAAAGGATAGATAATAGACAGTAACAGCAGTATACTGTAGGTAGGGGGTAAAGTGACTAGGCAACAGGATAAATAATAGACAGTAACAGCAGTATACTGTAGGTAGGGGTAAAGGATAGATAATAGACAGTAACAGCAGTATACTGTAGGTAGGGGTAAAGGATAGATAATAAACAGTAACAGCAGTATACTGTAGGTAGGGGGTAAAGGATAGATAATAGACAGTAACAGCAGTATACTGTAGGTAGGGGTAAAGGATAGATAATAGACAGTAACAGCAGTATACTGTAGGTAGGGGTAAAGGATAGATAATAGACAGTAACAGCAGTATACTGTAGGTAGGGGTAAAGGATAGATAATAGACAGTAACAGCAGTATACTGTAGTTAGGGGTAAAGGATAGATAATAGACAGTAACAGCAGTATACTGTAGGTAGGGGTAAAGGATAGATAATAGACAGTAACAGCAGTATACTGTAGGTAGGGGTAAAGGATAGATAATAGACAGTAACAGCAGTAGACTGTAGGTGGGGGTAAAGTGACTAGACAACAGGATAGATAATAGACAGTAACAGCAGTATACTGTAGGTAGGGGTAAAGGATAGATAATAGACAGTAACAGCAGTATACTGTAGGTAGGGGTAAAGGATAGATAATAGACAGTAACAGCAGTATACTGTAGGTAGGGGTAAAGGATGGATAATAGACAGTAACAGCAGTATACTGTAGGTAGGGGTAAAGGATGGATAATAGACAGTAACAGCAGTATACTGTAGGTAGGGGTAAAGGATAGATAATAGACAGTAACAGCAGTATACTGTAGGTAGGGGTAAAGGATGGATAATAGACAGTAACAGCAGTATACTGTAGGTAGGGGTAAAGGATAGATAATAGACAGTAACAGCAGTACACTGTAGGTAGGGGTAAAGGATGGATAATAGACAGTAACAGCAGTATACTGTAGGTAGGGGTAAAGGATGGATAATAGACAGTAACAGTATGTAATGAGTCAAAGTAGTTGGTGCAAAAAGGGTCAATGCAGATAGTCCGGGTAGCTATTGGTTAATTATAACTATTTAACAATCTTGTGGCTTGGAGGTAGAAGCTGTTCAGGGTCCTGTTGGTTCTAGACTTGGTACATCGGTACTGCTTGCCGTGCGGTAGCAGAGAGAACAGTCTATGACTAGGGTGGCTGGAGTCTTTGACCATTTGTAGGGCCTTCCTCTGACACCACCTGGTATAGAGGTCCTGGACGGCAGGGAGCCAGTGATGTACTGGGCAGTACGCACCACCCTCTTTAGCATCTTGTGGTCGGATGCCAAGGGATTGCCTTACGGGCGGTGGGGCAGCAAGTCAAGATGCTCTCAATGATGCAGCTATATAACTTTTTGAGGATCTGAGGACCAACGGCAAATATTTTCAGCCTCCTAAAAGGGAAATCCTTGTTGTTGTTGTCTCTTCACTACTGTGTTGGTGTGTGGACCATGATAATTCCTTATTGATGTGTACAACGAGGAACTTGAAGCTCTCGACCTGCTCCAGTACAGCCCCATCGATGTGGACGATTGGGGCGTGCTCGGCCCTCTGTTTCCTGTAGTCCACGATCAGCTCTTTTGTCTTGCTGATGTTAAGGGAGAAGTTGTTTTCCTGGCACCAAACTGCCAGGTCTCTGACCTCCTCCCTATAGGCAATCTCATTGTTGTCGGTGATCAGGAATACCACCGTTGTGTCATCAGCAACCTTAATGATGCTGTAGGAGCCAAGTAGTTGTGGGTGAACAGATAGTACAGGAGGGGACTAAGCATGCACCCCTGAGGTGCCCCCGTGTTGAGGGTCAGATATTTTGTCTAGCAGATCATTCAGTTGGTATGTTGTCAAGGAGGGTGGTCAAGTGTGTTGAGTACCGGTATGGGGACAGGGACAGTGGAGGAAGCTAAACTGATGTCTTTCACTTGCACAGACACACACTCTCTCTCTGAGTAGTCACTCGCAGCTTCCAGAGCTATCCAGTTCTACGTCTGCCAGACCATTTTCTACTAGTTAGGATTTCCATCTACCCTGCCAAAATCCATTTGGGCTATGAGAGATTTTCTCCCACTCTCCACTTTATTTATTTCTCTCCCGCTCTCTCTTTCTCCCTCTCTCAACCCACATCCTCCTGAAAAGCAGAGTACTCTCTCGCTCATTGTCCCTCAGTTTCACTCTTCAACGTTCACTCTCTCTCCTCTCACCCTCACCCCGTCTCGCTCTCCTTCTTTCTCTCTCTGCTCCTCCCTCTCTCTCTCTTCCACTTTCTCACTCTCCCCAACCCCCTTCAAAGCAAAATTCATCCTCTCATTTATTTCATCGTCAAGTTGTTTTTTAGTGGGCCTCATCATTTAGTATTGAGCTGCAAAAACACTGTTCTTTGTGTTCTGACGTTTTGCCATAGACTTCCTAAAAGAGGCAGCTCGTGTGTGTGTGTGTGTGTGTGTGGCCGCCTTCACTTGCTAAGTGTTCATAACCGCTCTGCCAAAGTGGTGCTAAAAGACTGAAGGCTCTCTACAACATAACTACAAACACAGAGTTATCAGCAGAGATACAATGTAAAACAGTAGCCAGTAGGTTACATTTTACTTTAAAACAGCACAGAAGCCATCTCTGGATAGTACATTACTATAATTTTCACAGTAACTTTCCACCATCTTCCTGTATTTTACTGTAATATCAGAGAACTATACAGTACAATGCTGTAACAAAGCACTCAATTTGATGAGATCCAATGTGGTGATGTAATGAGCTCTACCTATTCTCTCCAGTAAGTCGTCAATGCGGGGCATGGGGTCATCAAACTGGGAGATGGAATTCACCTTACGGAAGTCCATGCAGACGCACAAAGACCCATCCTTCTTTGGGACAATGACAATAGGGCTGCTCCATTCACTTGAAGATGGCTCGACAACATCCATCTCTATCATGGTGTGGACCTCTTCCTTGAGGGCTACCACCAGCCTCTCAGGCACACGGTAAGGATGCTGGCGGACAGGGTTCTGGCCAGGTTTCAAACGAATGACGTGTTCCAGGACTTTGGTTCTTCCTGGTCTCTGACTGAAGAGGGCCGGATACTTGCCAAACAGCAGCTTCAGCTCATCTTGCTTGTTTTCTTCCAGGTGAGCCAGTATGACCTCTGCTCGTCCTTTCCATGCCTCTGTGACCCCATCTGACTCATCATCCTCTTCTTCTTCTACTCTGCGGACCAGAAAGGACTTTCCCTTGGATAGTTCCTCTTTCTCCTTGAGGTTCACATGATAGATTTGCTTCTTCTTACCCTTGTCCGGGTGCAGCACCTCGTAGGTCACCGGGTCCATCTTCCTCCCGATTCGGTACGGCCCTTTCCCCTGCGCAAGGAGCTTGCTGGTAGACGAGGGAAGGAGGAGCAGGACTTTCTGTCCTGGCTCAAACTCTCTGTGGCGAGCGTGCTGGTCAAACCCTCTCTTCTGAGCCTTCTGGGCTTGCTGAAGGTTTGCCCTAGCTTCCTCTCGGTACCGCTCCAACCTGTCTCGCATCGGGAGGACGTACTGGACAATCCCCTGTCCTGAGGTAGCTATTGGTGAACCTTCCCAGCACTTCTTCAGCAGGTCCAGTGGTCCCTGCACTGGTCACCCATAGAGGAGTTTGAATGGCGAGAAACCTGTAGATACCTGAGGCACCTCCCTGTAAGCAAAAAGCAGAAAGGGTAACCACGTATCCCACTCTTTACCAGTGTCAGCCACAAACTTCCTCAGCATGTTCTTGAGCGTTTGATTGAATCTCTCTACGAGCCCATCCGTTTGGGGATGGTAGGGAGTGGTCCTCAAGCCTTTAATGCCCAGCTGTTGCTGGAGTTGAACCATCAGTCGTGAGGTGAAGTTTGTCCCTTGGTCCGTCAGGATTTAATCTGGGATACCTACACAAGAGAAGAGCTGAACAAGAGCACTGATTATTTTTGGAGTGGTTATGGAATGGAGTGGGAAGGCTTCTGGGAACCGGGTGGCATAGTCACAGATCACCAATATATACTTGTAACCTGCGCTACTCTTCTCCAAGGGTCCAACAATGTTCGTTGCAATTCTCTTGAATCTGGTAGAGATAACTGGCAATGAACATAGAGGAGCCCGGTCAGACCTACGGACAGCACTGGTTTTCTGGCACGTGGGGCATGATTTGCAGTAGGTTTGTACATCAATATACATGGAGGGCCAAAAGAAATGGGAGCCTAAGATAGGTCTTATGTTGCCCTAGATGACCTGCCCATGGAACTGTATGTGCAAGGTTGAGAACAAGTGGTCTACAGGTAGATGGCACCACCAACTTCCTGCTATCTGCCTCTGACCCAAGGTAGAGTATGTGGTTGTCTACCGTGTAAATCCCCCCGCATGAAGATTTACTGACCCTAGTTAATTAAGGCCTTGTCAAACAAACATTTCAAGGTTGTGTCAGACTTCTGCAGTGTGGCAAAATTTTGCAGAACATCTCAGACACATCAGCAACAGGTACAGGTACACATGCTTCTCAAGACGCCGCTGGCGGCGTGACTTTCTGGGCCCTTTGGTTCAGAACTATCTGTCAGACTATCACACGTCAGGCAGAGGTTATAAACCAGCTTTGGCCTGGGCACGAGTGACAACTGAACATGACACCTGAACATCAGACTGGCAAACTGACAGCTCATAGAGCTGTCCCCCCACACTTCCCAACAGATCAGAGTGTACAGGCACATCCCTCCCCAAAATCACCTCAAAAGGTAGCTTCTCCATTACCCCAACTTTGAGGAGGTATTTCTGACCCTGAATCTCAACTGTGAGCTCAGCTGTGGGCTGCTGTGACTGGTCACCATGAACACATTGGATCAGTGTCTGATGACCGTAATCAATATAATTAACAGGTACATTACCTTTTCTGATCAACGACAGGGAACTACCGGTGTCAATGATTGCATTAACTTTTCCATTCACTTTTACAGGTACCAAGCCTGACCCTACACGAGTCGTTCTATTCTGAACACCATCCCCCTCTCTGGGTACATAACAGTAACCTGAGAGCTTGCAGTGGAAGCTTGGCTGCCATAAGCCCGTCCTTGGGCTCTTGCTCTCGGACCCAGGTTAGAATGTCATGTGGTAGAACTTGTAGAAGTTGCTCGAGGATGATGACCTCACCGATCTCGTCCTGTGTCTTCTCCTCCGGTCGAACCCATCGTCGGTAGAGACCCTTAAGGCGGTGGTACGTCTCTGTCGGCGTCTCACCCGATGGCGTCGATGCAGCTCTGAAGCGTTGACGGTAGGTCTCTGGGGAGATGTCGAACTTCACCAGCAGCGCTTCCTTCAAGCCCGTGTAGACGTTGGACAGCCCCTCATCCATTGCTGTGTAAGCCTCTAAGGCCTTGCCCGTGAGCAATGGGACAAGCCTGCAGGCCCACTCTACCTTCTGCCACTGCCACGTCTTGGCCATGCGCTCAAACCACAGCAGGTAGTTTTCAATGTCCTCTCCCTGCTGGTATGAGGGCATCTTTGGCTCCTTCCTCAGGAATGCTGGAAGATGGATGTTAAACACTGCTGGACTGGTCTCCTGGTGCTGGGGCTGGCCTCATTACTGCTTGGGGAAACTGCTGTGGATTTGAAATCCCTGCTGCGTCGAGCCTTTGTCGTCCTGGTGTCGGGCTCCTACATACTTAACCTCTTCTTCACCAGAAGATTCCATGGTATTCCACCCAGGTTCAACTTCAGGTACCTTTTCTAACAGTTGATGCTGCTGCTGAGAACGCAATCCTGTACGCATTCCTTTACCTCTCTTGTTGGAATTCACTGATTTGCGGAGCGCCATCCCACCACTGCCACCATATGTCACGTAGAGTAGGCCAGAAGACTATACTGGAAAACCTAACCTCTATCACGTAGAGTAGGCTATACTGGAAAACCTAACCTCTATCACGTAGAGTAGGCCAGAAGGCTATACTGGAAAACCTAACCTCTATCACGTAGAGTAGGCCAGAAGGCTGAACTGGAACACCTAACCTCTATCACGTAGAGTAGGCCAGAAGGCTATACTGGAAAACCTAACCTCTATTACGTAGAGTAGGCCAGAAGACTATACTGGAAAACCTAACCTCTATTACGTAAAGTAGGCCAGAAGGCTATACTGGAAAACCTAACCTCTATGAAAGTTAAAAGATGTTCTTCTCTGCAATAGTGTTTATTTACATAGTGATTCCCTGAACAAAAACAACAGTACTGCCATCAAAACATATACCTTATGGGACAGCTAAACACAATGCTGCCCCATTCACAGTACTGCCATCAAACATATACCTTATGGGACAGCTAAAAACAATGCTTCCCCATCAACAGTACTGCCATCAAACATATACCTTATTGGACAGCTAATGCTGCCCCATCAACAGTACTGCCATCACACATATACCTTATGGGACAGCTAAACACAATGCTGCCCCATTCACAGTACTGCCATCAAACATATACCTTATGGGACAGCTAAACAAAATGCTGCCCCATTCACAGCTCAATCCAAAATGCCTCCCCATGAACTGAAAGAGAGGCTCCTTTTGTAGGGCTAGCCCCTCCCCGCAGATCAATTAACACTAATTAGTTAAGCAATTACCTCGTCAAACCTACATTTTCCATTAACTAAACATAAAGTATATACCTTGCAACATGTTTATGAAACAATATCACAACATAACATTTACAAAATGACATCACTACTGACAGTGTCTTTCAATATGCCCATTTACATGAATGAACCATTCGGGACAGGCACTACAAAGTCAGCCCAATTCCCTTATCTCGGGTCCTTATCCAGCATACCCGGAAGCTACAGAGATATAGAGAGAAGAACAGAACAAACAAACAACGCGCTCATCCACAACATAGATAAGTGTAATACATATTGCTTATATTAAATATGAACACTGACAAGAAGTTAATTTGTGTGTCGATCCACATTGTTAACTTATCTGATAACGGAGCAGGGAGGAGTGATGAATGACTTCTACGTCACACAGGGCAAGGAGATTGAGGTTGTAACCTCATATAAATATCTTGGAATTTTAATTGATGACAGCCTCTTTTATATTGCATATTCAACAACTTACAAAAAAATTGAAGCTGAAATTGGGATTTTATTTTAGGAATAAGGCCTGTTTTTCTTTTGAAGCCAGAAGGAGGCTTGTATATCAGCTACATTTATGCCTTTACTAGACTATGGGGATATTTTATATATGAATGCTTCCGCTCAGTGTTTGAGATCAATTGACACTCTTTACCATGGCACTTTGAGATTTATTTTAAAACCCTTATGCACCACTGCACTTTGTATACCAGGGTTGGCTGGCCTTCTCTAGTCACTCGTAGGTACCCATGTGGTGGGTACTCTCTTCGTTCGCTGGACTTTATCCTGCTAACTGTTCCAAATGTCCGAACTGAATTTGGTAAAAGGGCTTTTATGTACTCTGCGCCATCGTCTTGGAACACCTTACAAAATACTTTTAAACTGGAAGATCTTGTCCCGATTGGTGTTTTTAATTCACTGATGAAGGATTTTGAGGCTGATTCCCTGACCTGTCAATGTTTTTAATTTGCTGTTTTATACTCTTGTTAATTCAATGGTTTTTACTAGATGTTGTCTGTCTGCAATTTTTTTGTAATGACTTGGTGCTGCCTATTTTGGCCAGGGCGCTCTTGAAAAAGAGATTTTAATCTCAATGACCCCTTCCTGGTTAAATAAAGGTTAAATAAATAAAATAAATACAATTAGCCTAATTAGCCTAATATACTGTAAATGCTGCTGTAATTGTAACATTGGAATTTTACAGTATTTTACTATAATTATACGGGACATGTGTCTTTGGCATCATTAAAATTGAAGACTGTTATTTTATCAAATCAATTCCCTGTAATTATTATTAAGTGATTAAACTAATCATGTAATTAACTAGGAAGTCGGGGCACCAAGGAAAATCTTCAGATTATAAAGTTATAATTTTCCAAATATAACTCTTCAGAGTTGGTGAGGTTTATGACCCCCATAAATACCTTTCCCCCATTCCTGTCTACTCTACAGAGTGACTCTTGGAAAGCCCTTTGTTAACATAGAGAGTCTGGTAACATCAAAAGGGTGGTGAACAGAACCATGTTTCGGTAATCCGACCAGTTGAAAATATGCATTGGTACTTAATGAATATGACATCAAATCAGTTGTCGCCTGAGACATTATTACTGATAGGATGACAATAAACTGTATCTTGGAAAGTCTACACATTATAGTTATCAGATTCACATGGAATTGTTGTGCAATTTAAATGTTTAAATATTAAACTATTTGTAGCTTCTAAATGAGAGAATTGGTTTTCATAAGTGAACTAGGCTCAACTCAGTGGCCCCGCCCAAGTTAACAGGTTAAAAGTGCTAATATCAAACTACAGAACTAAGCCAACTTCAGCGAGAGCTCAAAGTATGGTAACTTGGTATGAACTTTGAACTCTTATTCACTAAAGAAGTGATACCTCCTAGTCATTGAGTTAGCAGCAGCACCTGTAAATGTGGGCTAGGAAAGGACGGACAAAGTATCTGACCTACCAAATGACGACGGCACTAAAAAGTATCTGTCTACCAGACATTCTTCAGAGGACAGGGAGATCTCAGTTGGGCAACACGGCCTTCCATCTATGACCAACCTATTGAGGCGCGGCTCAGAATAAATATTTCTTGCATTTTCCTTTTCCAAATGGGCGGTTATTTAGAATGCATAAGATTCTGTATTTATGATAGCATAACTGCATTGGGCCCGATAGAGATCCAAACCTTTTGTTCCTCAGTCTTCCCGCGCTTTCATTTCACCCAACCCCCTTTCTTTGTGTAACCAGCCGTCATATCTGTTCCGTCCTTAGGGACGTTTTCATTTATGACGTATTTAGTAATCAATGTATGACTCATTCTGTTTGATTAGTTAGGTATTTAGTAAATAAATAATTAAACCAAGTTTTGTATTGCTGATTCAACTTGGATACTTCAGAGTAATATTCAGAAATGTTCTCATAGAATAGATGTTTCGGCGGTTGTTGGACTTCGCATCCCAGGTTGACAAAATTTCTAGCTGCAGACTAGTAATTAGCATCTAAGATTTGCTCTTATTCGATAGGGATCGATAGTCTCAGAGTTTAAACATTTCCAGCCATGTAGCCAATGCTCCATGTGGTATGGTTAGGAATTCAATAACTATTCACAATCACAGCTCACACTGTGGGTTTGCTTAGTCTGAACTCAAAGCTGTGCCACCTCATTTTACACCGAGGTACGTGTGGTCTGAAGAGGATTTTCTCAGGAGGGGGTTTTATTCGTAATAAAAAGGGCAGTTCTATGATGCCGGATCATGTCTGTGCTCACGGGGCCAATGAGTTAGTTAAACTTTAAAGGGAATACAATTCTCTCACATTAAAGCTGGGAACCTACCCTCCCACGTTCAGCTGGAACGGTGGCGCAAAATATTCTTAGAAATATTTAACCTCCACACATTAACAAGTCCAATAGCTCAAATGAAAGATAAACACCTTGTTCATCTAGCCAGCAAGTCAGATTTCTAAAATGTTTTACGGCGAAAACATAGCACATATATATGTCAAACCACCACCAGACACAGCTCATTTGAATAGCCAAAACATGCAATCAACAAACGCAGGATTAAAAAATAAATCATTCACTAACCTTTTGAAAATCTTCATCAGATGACAGTAATAGGACATGTTACATAGTACATTTTTTTTTTTCAATAATATGCCATTTATATCCATAAATGTCCATTTACATTGAATTCATGTTCAGAAAATACTCAAAAATGTCCGCAGGAAATCTAGGTAGCGCGGCAAGATAACGTAAATAGACATCATAAACTTTGACTAAATATACATGTTCTACATATAGTTAGAAAGATACACTGCTTCTTTATGCAATCGCTTTGTTACATTTATTTTTAACGTTACAGAAATCGCACACTATTCAATATTCTGAGACAGCGCTCAGATATAAGCTAAATTTCTCCGTAATGTTGGAGTCAACAGAAACACAGATTTCAGCATAAATATTCCCTTACCTTCGATTGTCTTCGTTCAGAATGTTCTGGAAGGGTTCATATTTATCCAATACATCGTTTGGTTTCAAGTATTGCGTCTTTGTATTAGCTACTGCTAATAACATCAGCTGAAATGCACCCAAAATGTCCTCTGGTCCGGAAAAGTTGCGCATCAAAACTTCAAAATTACATATTATATGTACACTAAACAGGTCAAACTAAGTGCAGAATCAAGCTATATGATGTTTTAAACACACAAAACAAATTTCTATTCAACCGGTCATCGTTAGCTCTTCCCAGGAGTGCTGGAACAAAGGTATGGCCGGGACCAATTCGCGCCCCAACGCACAAGGTATTTTCTCCTGGCACACACTAATTTCACTCCCATAGGGCCAATTCTCGCGTGATTTGAACGATTAAAAGCTCTACTGAATGAGGACATCTAGTGGAAGACATAGAAAGTCTCCCCAGATCCATAACTGGTTGGGAAGGGTGGGGGCGATGACATCAAAGTTGCCCCAACTTTCATGACCACAAAAACTAGTTTGGAAGAATGCCTGCCCTGTGAGTTCTGCTATACTTACATACATAATTCCAACGGTTTTAGAAGCTTTAGAGTGTTTTCTATCCAATAATAATTATTATATGCATATATTAGCAATTTTTGACATATTTTTTTTCAGTTTACTATGGGTACCCAATTCCTCCAAAGGGGGCAGAAGTCAGCCCTATCTTTAACAGGTTTTAACATCACATTCCATCATTTCCCAAATAGTTTCATCTTTACTCATTCATTTTATGCAAGACTTAGACGCAAACCCCATAATTGAGAAATGTACATATTGAGAGATATAGTTATGTGTGTTTCCTGTCCTCTCTGAGGTCACCAAATGAAACACACAACCACTACTAGGGGGGATTTATAATACACATTACCACTACTAGGGGGGATTTATAATACACATTACCACTACTAGGGGGGATTTATAATACACATTACCACTACTAGGGGGGATTTATAATACACATTACCACTACTAGGGGGGATTTATAATACACATTACCACTACTAGGGGGGATTTATAATACACATTACCACTACTAGGGGGATTTATAATACACATTACCACTACTGGGGGGGGGGGGGTTATAATACACATTACCACAACTGGGGGGGATTTATAATACACATTACTACTACTAGGGGGATTTATAATACACATTACCACTACTAGAGGGGATTTATAATACACATTACCACTACTAGGGGGGATTTATAATACACATTACCACCACTAGGGGGGATTTATAATACACATTACTACAACTAGGGGGGATTTATAATACACATTACCACTACTAGGGGGGATTTATAATACACATTACCACTACTAGGGGGGATTTATAATACACATTACTACTACTAGGGGGGATTTATAATACACATTACCACTACTAGGGGGGATTTATAATACACATTACCACTACTAGGGGGATTTATAATACACATTACTACTACTAGGGGGGATTTATAATACACATTACCACTACTAGGGGGGATTTATAATACACATTACCACTACTAGGGGGGATTTATAATACACATTACCACTACTAGGGGGGATTTATAATACACATTACCACTACTAGGGGGGATTTATAATACACATTACCACTACTAGGGGGGATTTATAATACACATTACCACTACTAGGGGGGATTTATAATACACATTACCACTACTAGGGGGGATTTATAATACACATTACCACTACTAGGGGGGATTTATAATACACATTACCACTACTAGGGGGGATTTATAATACACATTACCACTACTAGGTGGGATTTATAATACACATTATCACTACTAGGAGGGATTTATAATACACATTACCACTACTAGGGGGGATTTATAATACACATTACCACTACTAGGGGGGGTTTATAATACACATTACCACTACTAGGGGAGATTTATAATACACATTACCACTACTAGGGGGGGATTTATAATACACATTACCACTACTAGGGGGATTTATAATACACATTACCACTACTAGGGGGGATTTATAATACACATTACCACTACTAGGAGGGATTTATAATACACATTACCACTACTAGGGGGGATTTATAATACACATTACCACTACTAGGGGGGGATTTATAATACACATTACCACTACTAGGGGGGATTTATACAGTGTCAAGAATCATTTCTGTATAAATTCGTCATTAAATTTGATCTGAAATTCATCTAGATCACAACAATAGACAAAGTCTGCTTAAACGAATAACACAAAAAAATATCAGTTTTCATGTCTTTATTGAACACACCGTGTAAACATTCACTGTACTTGGTAGGGAAAAGTATGTGAAATCTTGGATAAAATAACTGGTTGACCCTCCTTTAGCAGCTGTAACCTCAACCAAACTTTTTCTGTAGTTGCGGATCACACCTGCACAATGGTCAGGAGGATTTTTGGACCATTCCTCTTTACAAAATGGTTTCAGTTCAGCAATATTCTTGGAATGTCTGGTGTGAACTGTTCTCTTGAGGTCATGCCACAGCATCTCAATCGGGTTGAGGTCAGGACTCTGAATGGGCCACTCCAGAAGGCATATTTTCGTCTGTTGAAGTAATTCTGTTGTTGATTTACTTCTGTGTTTTGGGTCGTTGTCCTGTTGCATCACCCAACTTCTGTTGAGCTTCAATTGGCGGACAGAGAGCATAACATTCTCCAGCAAAATGTCTTGATAAACTTGGGAACTCCTTTTTCTGTCGATGATAGCAAGCTGTCCAGGCCCTGAGGCAGCCAAACAGTCCCAAACCATGATGCTTCCTCCACCATACTTTACAGTTGGGATGAGGTTTTGATCTTGGTGTGCTGTGCCTTCTTTACTCCACACATAGTGTTGTGTGTTCCTTCCAAACAACTCAACTGTAGTTTAATCTGTCCACAGAATATTTTGCCAGTAGCACTGTGGAACATCCAGATGCACTTTTGCGAACTTCAGATGTGCAGCAACGTTTTGGGGGGACTGCAGTGACTTCTTCAGTGGTGTCCTCCCATGAACACCATTCTTGTTTAGTGTTTGACGTATCGTAGACTTGTCAACAGAGATGTTAGAGATGTTCCAGAGATTTCTGTAAGTCTTTAGCTGACACTCTAGGATTCTTCTTAACCTCATTGAGCATTCTGCGCTGTGCTCTTGCAGTCATCTTTGCAGGACGGACACTCCTAGGGAGAGTAGCAACAGTGCTGAACTTTCTCCATTTATAGACAATTTGTCTTACTGTGGACTGATGAACATCAAGGCTTTTAGAAATACTTTTGTAACCCTTTCCAGCTTTATGCAAGTCAACAATTCTTAAACTTAGGTCTTCTGAGATCTATTTTGTTTGAGGCATGGTTCACATCAGGCAATACTTCTTGTGAATAGCAAAGAATAATTTTGTGGGTGTTTTTTTATAGGGCAAGGCAGCTCTAACCGACATCTCCAATCTCGTCTCATTGCCTCCAGGATAGCTGACTCCTGACTCCAAAAGGGTGTAGACAGAGAAGGTGTGTGTAACAGGTTTGGTTAGGTTTCCACTTGTCTGTAAAGAAAGGTGTGTGTAACAGGGTTGGTTAGGTTTCCACTTGCCTGTAAAGAAAGGTGTGTTTAATGATTAAAGCATTCTTATTTGTTGGTTCAATTCCGATGACAATAAGGTGTGTTGTGATTGGCCCCGCTTGACGATAGGTGGAGATCCGAATGTCAGGTCTTCCCAGTGTGAAAATGTGATGCAAGGGGTAGGTCACGTTCTGAATACTGTTTTCTATTTTCTATTTTACAATGTGTACAAGTTTGCTGTACGTTACTGATTTATACATGTGTGGGTATATGGTACCTGATAGGGATTGAGGGGCTTTCTGGGATGTGCTTTGGCACATGATTGCTGTAAATAAGTGTGTTAGCTAGCATACACCGATGTAATAGTCACACAAGCCCACTGCTAACACAGTTGTCTTCATGATACAGATTTTGACCAATGACACCCATCAACGTCATTAAGCTCTGCAAAACTAACGTGCTGCATCCTGTTTAACTACACAACTAACGTGCTGTTTCCTGTTTAACTACACAACTAACGTGCTGTTTCCTGTTTAAATACACAACTAACGTGCTGTTTCCTGTTTAAATACACAACTAACGTGCTGCATCCTGTTTAACTACACAACTAACGTGCTGCATCCTGTTTAACTACACAACTAACGTGCTGTTTCCTGTTTAACTACACAACTAACGTGCTGTTTCCTGTTTAACTACACAACTAACGTGCTGCATCCTGTTTAACTACACAACTAACGTGCTGCATCCTGTTTAACTACACAACTAACGTGCTGCATCCTGTTTAACTACACAACTAACGTGCTGTTTCCTGTTTAAATACACAACTAACGTGCTGTTTCCTGTTTAACTACACAACTAACGTGCTGCATCCTGTTTAACTACACAACTAACGTGCTGCATCCTGTTTAACTACACAACTAACGTGCTGCATCCTGTTTAACTACACAACTAACGTGCTGTTTCCTGTTTAACTACACAACTAACGTGCTGTTTCCTGTTTAACTACACAACTAACGTGCTGCATCCTGTTTAACTACACAACTAACGTGCTGCATCCTGTTTAACTACACAACTAACGTGCTGTTTCCTGTTTAACTACACAACTAACGTGCTGTTTCCTGTTTAACTACACGTATTTACACATGTTATATTTTGTGTTGTATTTTTCTAATTTGTTAATGCCCAGTATGAAAATGTGATGCAAGGGATGTTACCATCCACAGTCATCATCATCATTAAGCCCTGCTCAACTAACGTGCTGTTTCCTGTTTAACAACAGATAATAAATATTGCTCAACTGGGACCACTGGCTGGGGTGATTTATTTGAACAAAACACAATGCAAGGAGAGTACGATTAACATCTGTTACACGTGTTTGTATCTTCCGAAAGTTGATTGCATTTGATTCGTGAACCGGGCTGCTTCCAGCTGCATGAGCCACCCCGTTCAAAGCGCACCGCGAAGTCCGTTCAAAACAAAAGTGACGTCATTAAGCACGTGTGGTAATTACTAGGACTCTGTGTTTTCCCATGCAAAACGCCTTCCAAAATGAAACAAATTGTTAGAAAATGCTGACTTTTATTTTATATAAATTAGATGTATGATTCTGGACAATGCTGATAACTGTTCCGTTGAGAAAGGCGCTCCTCCTGTCCTGCTTCGTCCGACCAGTAGCCGGCAGTTCAGGATAATTGAATCCGCCCAGATTGCCTGTCAATTGCTGTTCAGGATTTAAACGCCCCACAAACTCTCTGCTCGGCTAGAGGGCTCCCGCGGCTCGGCGAATAGAAAACCCCCGATTCCTCTTTTAACCTCCCGCGACACACACACACACTCACACACACACACACACACACACACACACACACACACACACACACACACACACACACACACACACACACACACACACACAGTGCTCAACTACCGACGGCCCTGATTGGTTAACCAATCCTCTCAGTCACCACTGTGTGGGCGGGACTGACACACGCGCCTCCGGAGCTCAAGAGCAGCACTTTACCGATTCTGTGCGTGAGAGGAAAGGGAGGAAGAGAGGAATACGGCAGCATCTCTTCTTCTTACCGGAGGAAACACAACGAATCATTATCACAGCTATAGTGCTACGGAGCAGTTGCATCTAATCTGCGCGCTACCCAATTCCCGGTACATCTTCTAGGCCACCCAAGGGGACTAAACCGAATAAAGGGAGGAAAACGTTAGGGAAATATTATTACCGATCGATACGCACGAGGAGCCCATATATATACGGATCTCACAGCAACACGAGGACTGACGAGGCCACCCCCACCTGGATAACAAACCGCTTAACGTAGAACGGAGAGCTTTCGGTAACGCTAGTAAAGAGAGCGAGAAGACAGGATGATTCTCAAGCATCACTTGGTCCTGACACTGTGCGCTCTCTACGGGATCCTGCTAAAAGGTAAACCTGCTGGTTTTAACTTTTACATGGAATGGATTTTGGTGTTTGTGTGCATAGCAAATTTGCAATCAGAATTTTACAACCACAGTGTGTCATTTCAAATCTTAGAAATGATATGTGACCATTACAAATCGTGTTAAACTAACACTTATTTCAAAGTGTTGATGAACAAACAAGGCAGGAGTGTTGCATCCCAAACACCGCGGGTGTTGCAAATTCTGACTTCAATTAAGTCTTTATTAGAGCTGTTACACTTTCTAACACCTGTTGTGTTTGTCACTCGTTTTCTAGGGTGTTGTTTTAACACCGTAGGGTGTAACGCCTTATATGCATATTTATTTCCTAGGGTGCCTTTCAGGTGAATTTGAGAAGTACCAGTACCACCCACGACTGTGTTTTCTAGCGACAGAGACATAATTGTTGCATTCAGTGGTTGTCAGTCCTGTAGCCTACACCAAGCAAGTTCCTTAAAAATGTGAAATATTTTAATGTTTTTATGTATTTTTTTGCATTACTTTTTTTTTTGACAATGTCATACTTCAACAACCTACTTTTTAACGCCAACACAGTGGTCTGAAACTCCTGGTTTGCAGGCCACATCGGCAAGCCACGTTACGCTGGCTTGCAAAGAGTTCTATAAATCATATTGGAATCCAGCCACAGTTCGAATAGCAAACAATTCAGAAACTTTTAAATCCCCGGCAATTATTGCCATGGTAAGGAACATTGATACATTAGATTGGAATAACCATCTCAACAACAGGTGAAATTAATCCAACCACTTACATTTTTCAAAACTAATCCAAATTGTATGTTATTTATATCTGTGTAGTAGAAGATCAATTAATCAGTGGATGTGCATACAGAAACAGGTGAGTGAATTAATTCATGAAAATGTTATTTTTGTGTCAAATCGGCAATTGGCAACCCATCCCTTATGGGATTAATTGACACATAAACAAACATTACAATAATTCACTGCTAATTAAATGACAATTCTTCTGTCTGTTCTCTGCATTGCACATCACAGAAAGAGTGAACAAATACATAATAATAAGGTTATCCAAACATGATTGATATCCCTAGAGCAGTAAAATAACATACATACACACACATACATACATACACACATACATACACTCTGTACATACATACATACATACATACATACATATACATGCTGTATATACAGTGGGGCAAAAAAGTATTTAGTCAGGCACCAATTGTGCAAGTTCTCCCACTTAAAAAGATGAGAGGCCTGTAATTTTCATCATAGGTACTCTTCAACTATGACAGACAAAATGAGAAAAAAAAATCCAGAAAATCACATTGTAGGATTTTTAATGAATTTATTTGCCAATTATGGTGGAAAATAAGTATTTGGTCACCTACAAACAAGCAAGATTTCTGGCTCTCACAGACCTGTAACTTCTTCTTTAAGAGGCTCCTCTGTCCTCCACTCGTTACCTGTATTAATGGCACCTGTTTGAACTTGTTATCAGTATAAAAGACACCTGTCCAGGTGGTCTGTCTCCTCATGGCTACATAATACCAGGGTATTGTCACGTGGGACTAGGTGTGTGTGCAGGAATCAGACGCAGAGAGAGAGTAACGGAGTAAAGTGCTTTACTATTGCACACCGAACAGATAAGCCCAATACAATACAGGGTTCAGGACACTATACCAGACAACCCAAAACCACAGGGTGTCCAGTATAGAAAACAAAATACACTACGACCTAATATGTACACACGTAACAAAAGACAATCCCGCACAAAAAAACTACTACATATAGGGAAGCTAATTAAACCAAAATACACACAGGTGAAACTAATAAGACAAAACCAACAGACAAACGAAAAAGGGATCGGTAGCGGCTACGACGACCGCCGAGCACCGCCCGAACAGGCAGGGGAGCCAACTTCGGCGGAAGTCGTGACAGGTATATCTCGTGGTCTGTCTCCTCATGACTACATAATACCAGGGTATATCTGGTGGTCTGTCTCCTCATGACTACATAATACCAGGGTATATCTGGTGGTCTGTCTCCTCATGACTACATAATACCAGGGTATATCTGGTGGTCTGTCTCCTCATGACTACATAATACCAGGGTATATCTGGTGGTCTGTCTCCTCATGACTACTTAATACCAGGGTATATCTGGTGGTCTGTCTCCTCATGACTACATAATACCAGGGTATATCTGGTCGTCTGTCTCCTCATGACTACATAATACCTGTCTCCTGCCCTGTCACCCACTAGGGTCCCAGATATACGTGCTAATGCATTGGAATGAACGTAATTTGTGCATAATTTTTTGGATGATTTGGGTGCCTATGGGACCTGTTGTGCACGCTTGCTTTGTGTGTTCAATTGAGAAATGAATGCTTTCTTTAGTTGTGTTGAATGGAGAAATGAACACTTTCTTTGGTTGTGTTCAATGGAGAAATGAACGGTAAACAGTTCAGAGCGCACAAAACAGACCTCACAAAGAGGCTTAGCATCTTCCCTGGTGAGCAGGTTTTTGTTACAGCAGCAACAACAACATCTCAAACATTTTTCCATTATTGGTTCATTACGAATCGTCTGAAAACAAATGGAGGAAACTGCATAGGCTATATAAAGAACCCTGTTTTCTTCTAATGAGGACAGTCATTCAGATAAGGACTTCTCTGTAAAGCATCTCAGGCTTTAGCCTATAGCCGTGCTTGTATGTTTTGTAGTTAGGGCTACAGTATGCGCAGCAGGACTTTGGGCTTTTTATAGGCTTGGTGAATGTTTTGCACTGTTATTCAGTACCCTAATAGATGGTTTAACAGGAGCGTGGACAGAGCGTGGACAGAGCATGGACAGAGCGTGGACAGAAGTTGTATCATAGAATGAGAAAATTATTAGAAGGGGATAGAACATGGATAGAACATGGATAGAACATGGATAGAACATGGATAGAACATGGATAGAACATGGATAGAATGGGATAGAACGGGATAGAAGATGGATTGAAGATGGATAGAATGGGATGGAACATGGATAGAACATGGGATAGAACATGGATAGAACATGGATAGAACATGGATAGAACATGGATAGAATGGGATAGAACATGGATAGAACATGGATAGAATGGGATAGAAGATGTATAGAATGGGATAGAACATGTATAGAATGGGATAGAACATGTATAGAATGGGATAGAAGATGGATAGAACATGAATAGAATGGGATAGAACATGTATAGAATGGGATAGAACATGTATAGAATGGGATAGAACATGGATAGAATGGGATAGAACTTGGATAGAACATGGATAGAATGGGATAGAACATGGATAGAATGGGATAGAACGGGATAGAACATGGATAGAATGGGATAGAACATGGATAGAATGGGATAGAACATGGATAGAACATGGATAGAATGGGATAGAACATGGATAGAATGGGATAGAAGATGGATAGAATATGGATAGAATGGGATAGAAGATTAATATAACGGGATAGAACATGGATAGAACATGGATAGAAGATGGATATAATGGGATAGAAGATGGATAGAATATGAATAGAATGGGATAGAATATGGATAGAAGATGATAGAAGATGGATAGAAGATGGATAGAATGGGATAGGAGATGAATGGGATAGGAGATGGATAGAATGGGATAGAATGTGATAGAATATGGATAGAATGGGATAGAAGATGAATAGAATGGGATGTAACATGGATATAACGGGATAGAACATGGATAGAAGATGGATAGAAGATGGATAGAAGATGGATAGAAGATGGATAGAAGATGGATAGAAGATGAATAGAATGGGATAGAATGGGATAGAATATGGATAGAATGGGATAGAAGATGAATAGAATGGGATGTAACATGGATATAACGGGATAGAACATGGATAGAACATGGATAGAACATGGATAGAAGATGGATAGAAGATGGATAGAAGATGGATAGAAGATGAATAGAATGGGATAGAATGGGATAGAAGATGAATAGAATGGGATAGAATGGGATAGAAGATGGATATAATGGGATAGAATATGGATAGAAGATGGATAGAATGGGATAGAAGATGAATAGAATGGGATAGAATGGGATAGGAGATGGATAGAATGGGATAGAATGGGATAGAACATGGATAGAACATGGATATAATTGGATATAACTCCATGCAAAAGTGTGAACAGGAGAGTGGAGAGCCTGGTGGAGAGCCTGGTGGAGAGCCTGGTGGAGAGCCTGGTGGAGAGCCTAGTGGAGAGAGAGAGAGAGATTTGCATTTGCTGAGGATAGTCTGTGACTAACAACCATCTCTCTCACATCCCCTAATGCACTAACATACATGAAGCCATGGTATGATCCTGATAGTGTGGAAATAATGTTGACTCCTTCCAAACTATGCGTGTCAAGGTCCCAGTGGGTAATGACTTGGCATTGAAAGCCTGTCACTGCCTCTATATCACTGTGTGTATTTACTCCTCCTCTCTGTGGCCATTTATCTGTGTCTGTCACTGGGTTCTGGATGAAAAGTCTCTTTGGCAGCGCAGTAGCATTCCCACATTGTGTCTCTGTGTGTGTTTGCGTCTGTGTGTGTGTCTGAGTGTCTTTCTCTGTATGTGTGTGGGTGTCTGAGTGTCTCTGTGTGTATGTGTTTGTTCTTAAATAGTTAGCTCACTCCTCAGCACAACAGCAGTCAATGTGTAATCTCTCTCTCTCTCTCTCTCTCAGTTAGATTTCAATTTAACCTCTCTGATCTCCCCATCCCGGATCCGGGATCGTGAATACAGACTCAAGCTCATTACCATAACGCAACGTTAACTATTCATGAAAATCGCAAATGAAATGAAAGAAATATGCCATCTCTCAAGCTCAGCCTTTTGTAAACAACACTGTCATCTCAGATTTTCAAAATATGCTTCTCAACCATAGGAAAACAATCATTTGTGTAACAGTAGCTAGCTAGCGTAGCATTTAGCGTTAGCATTAGCATTAGCGTTAGCATCCAGCAGGCAACATTTCAACAAAAACAAGAAAAGCCTTCAAATAAAATAATTTACCTTTGAAGAACTTCGGATGTTTTCAATGAGGAGACTCTCAGTTAGATAGCAAATGCTCAGTTTTTCCAAAAATATTATTTGTGTATTAGAAATAGCTCCGTTTTGTACATCACATTTGGCTACCAAAACAAAATGAAAATTCAGTCCTCAAAACGCGAACTTTTTTCCAAATTAACTCCATAATATCGACTGAAAACATGGCAAACGTTGTTTAGAATCAATCCTCAAGGTGTTTTTCACATATCTCTTCGACGATATATCGTTCGTGGAAGCCTGGTTTCTCCTCTCTATCAAATGGAAAAATACTTGCACCTGGCGTTGCGCACCAATTTCGACGCAGGACACCAGGCGGACACTTGGAAAATGTAGTCTCTTATGGTCAATCTTCCAATGATATGCCTACAAATACGTCACAATGCTGCCGACATCTTGGGGAAACGGCAGAAGGTCTAAGCTTATTCCTGTCGCATTCACAGCCATATAAGGAGACATTTGAAAACAGAGCTTCAGAAATTCTGCTCATTTCCTGTTTGACGTTTCATCTTGGTTTTGCCTGTAGAATGAGTTCTGGGGCACTCACAGACAATATCTTTGCAGATTCTGAAACTTCAGAGTGTTTTCTTTCCAAAACTGTCAATAATATGCATAGTCAAGCATCTTTTCGTGACAAAATATTGCGCTTAAAACGGGAACGTTTTTTATCCAATAATGAAATAGCGCCCCTATAGATTCAAGAGGATTTAAGGGGCTTTATTGACATGTTGTGTTGTATGATGGGAAACATATGTTTACATTTCCAAAGAAAATTAAATATGAAAAAAATAAACATTTGTCACACTTTACTCTGACATCATCAGAGTGTGTAGCTGAACACTGCATACTGGAAACACTCACTTTGTTATTTTAACTAAAACAACCAATCTTTGTTAAACATGAATACCAAACTTATCTTTGCATGGATTCCTAGACGCGGTTAGCGGTTCCAGCGCTGCAGGATCTGTATCTACTACGCTTTGTTTCAGGACAAACTGATCACTCAGAGTTCCAATGTGGCAATTGTTTGCTTGCCGAGGATTATAGGCTTGAGGAGGCTTCCTTGATCACACTGGTTGCCAGCCTACGTAAGAAACTGGGGAAAACGCAGAGTAGAATGTTTACCTTTTCTATCCTGGTGGCTGAACGTAGATTTGAATCCATAATAAACCCCCAGGAAGAGTAGCTGCTGCCTTGGCAGGAACTAATGGGGAACCATAATAAACCCCAGGAAGAATAGCTGCTGCCTTGGGCAGGAAATAATGGGGATCCATAATAAACCCCCAGGAAGAGTAGCTGCTGCCTTGGCAGAAACTAATGGGGAACCATAATAAACCCCAGGAAGAGTAGCTGCTGCCTTGGGCAGGAACTAATGGGGATCCATAATAAACCCCCAGGAAGAGTAGCTGCTGCTAACGTTATATCTTTAGAAAAAGCTGCGGTAGCAAGGATTATCTACACATACTGAGCAGCTCATGTTATAGACAGAAGCGAGCTACAAGGCAGACCAATCCGAATTCATCCCTCGGCATCTCCAGCACACTCATTATCTCAGCCAATCATGAAGGTTCCTGTCTATTTCTATGGCTAAACCTACTAGGCTCGTAATTTAGCAATTTTATTTGTATTTACAGAAGATGGTATACATCTAGCTATTGTCGAAATTCACTTTCTTAGATACAGTACTTAGAACAGCTATTCAGCCGTAACATTGATTGGTAGAGAGGGTACTTTGTCGTCTTCACCTCGTGTTGATTTTCAGGGTCGTAACCAATGACGACCTAAGCTACAGTTTGAGTCCTTCTGGTCTTTTATGTTCATAAACAACTCATCCTTTTTACACTCTGTTAAAAAGGGGGAGTTTCCGTCTTGCTGACATGCTCTCTGAGCTCCCTCGGGTGTGGCTACTTACTGGGGCAAAGTATCATCACAAACTATGATCTTATTAGAAAACTAAAATCACATTCCTATCTTAACAAGAACATTATCATCATCTTTGATATTTCCTACACAACGTAAAGGATGAAAACCTTACATGTACAGTGTGTATACTGTTCAAGTTAAAATATTATATAATAATATATTGCCACATCTTTTGCAGTATACATTTAGAAAATATGAAGAGTGATACTCAGTAATGTGTTGGATTTACCCCAAACGTAACGCTTTGTATTCAGGACATAAAGGTAATTTCTTTGCCATATTTTTTGCAGTTTTTCTTTATTGCCTTGTTGCAAACAGGATGAATGTTTTTGAATATTCTTATTCTGTACAGGCTTCATTCTTTTCACACTGTCGATTTGGCGTATAATGGCGTCACTACAATGTTGTTGTTTTTCACCAATCTACCAATAAGTTCTTCATGAGGCAAAACCTTCCTGGTCTTTGTTGTTGAACCTGTGTTTGAAGTGTACTGCTCAGCTAAGGCACTTTACAGTTAATTGTATGTGTGGAGTACAGAGATGAGGTAGTCATTCAAAAAGTTATGTTCAACACTATTATTACACACAGAGTGAGTCTATGACGGTGTGGTATTCTGTCAGGGTGAAGGGTTGTAGGAAGTCAGGCGCAGGAGAGCAGATAGTTGGTAGCAAACTGAGCCTTTTAATTGGCGACCCAAAAGCACACGACACAAACTAACACGAAATACAAATAAGAGTTTAACATAACCCAGCTTAACGTGCGCATACATGAACAGATGAACAATACCACACAAAGACATGGGGAAAACAGAGGGTTAAATACACAACACATAATGAGGGAAATGAGAACCAGGTGTGTGGAAAAACTAGACAAAACAAATGGAAAATGAAAAATGGATCGGTGATGGCCAGAAGACCGGCGACGCTGACCGCCGAACACCGCCCGAACTAGGAGAGGCATCGACTTCGGCAGAAGTCATGTGACTTAAGTACATTTTTACAAGGCAGCACTGAGGCAATGACTGATCAAATCTCCTCAAAGGTATTTAGTTAAATTAAATTATTATTATTATTATTATTAAATCACAGTGATATAATTCCGCAACAGCTTCCCATGTTGATACGGGTATTGTATTATAAATAGTAATTCTTTGCCTGTTAATTTAATTTCCATTAATAGCCCTGTTAGCTCCTGTAAGGAACCCACTGTTGTTAGCTTCACCTATGCAATTAATAATTGAATATCAAGCTATCGTTTTGCTGCATGTGGTCATAAGGGCTATTGTCATTAGAAACGTTTTGTATAAATTTACCTGAATTGCACTTTGGATTCAAAGTTGCAGAACACAATCAGGAAACCCATTGTGGCTAGCTCATCCAGCACTATTTACTCTTGTGTCACCATGGACACTCCTGCTGTTTTCAAAATCTCGCAGAGGACTGTTACGTATAAATGTGCAAAGCCTGAAGTCTAATCTAGACTTTCTGAATGTCTGGGTGCATGACACTAGCCCAGATGTTAAGGTTATCTCAGAGACCTGGCTAAATAATTTGATTATGAATAACGATGTTGCCATTGCTTGACAGACCAAAAAAAGGTGGGGGTTATGGCATCATGCCATCTTAGCGTCTCTGTCCCCTAAAAGTGTGAGCTGTTGGTTGTAAAAATGGCAATGAGCCTCTGAGCATCTCTGTCCCCTAAAAGTGTGAGCTGTTGGTTGTAAAAATGGCAATGAGCCTCTGAGCATCTCTGTCCCCTAAATGTGTGAGCTGTTGGTTGTAAAAATGGCAATGAGCCTCTGAGCATCTCTGTCCCCTAAAAGTGTGAGCTGTTGGTTGTAAAAATGGCAATGAGCCTCTTAGCATCTCTGTCCCCTAAATGTGTGAGCTGTTGGATATAAAAGTTAAAGAATATCTGTATTGAGTTCAACTTGACTCAGCTGATAACGAAACTCACTCGAATTAATGTAAAAAAAAACTTTGCAAACTCCTCATTGATTGACCTTTTCCTGACTAACCTTTCCCATAAGTATAAGTGGTCACGATAGCAACACCCACCCGTAGCACGCGCTCCAGCAGGTGTATCTCACTGATCATCCCTAAAGCCAACACCTCATTTGGCCGCCTTTCGTTCCAGTTCTCTGCTGCCTGTGACTGGAACAAATTGCAAAAATCGCTGAAGTTGGAGGCTTTTATCTCCCTCACCAACTTCAAACATCTGCTATCTGAGCAGCTAACCGATCGCTGCAGCTGTACATAGTCTATCGGTAAATAGCCCACCCATTTTTACCTACCTCATCCCCATACTGTTTTTATTTATTTACTTTTCTGCTCTTTTGCACACCAATATCTCTGTACATGACCATCTGATCATTTATCACTCCAGTGTTAATCTGAAAAAAAAAAATTGTAATTATTCGCCTACCTCCTCATGCCTTTTGCACACAATGTATATAGACTCTCTTTTTTTCTACTGTGTTATTGACTTGTTAATTGTTTACTCCATGTGTAACTCTGTGTTGTCTGTTCACACTGCTATGCTTTATCTTGGCCAGGTCGCAGTTGCAAATGAGAACTTGTTCTCAACTAGCCTACCTGGTTAAATAAAGGTGAAATAAAACATTTTTTAGCTAGTGGTGTTTTTGCTAATAATATCAGTGACCACTGGCCCATTGCTTGTATTAGAGATACCAAATTGAAACACTCTGACCCTCGTATAACTGTGAAGAGGCGTTTTTAAGAAATTCTCGTCCCAGTTGTTCCTTCTTGCTCTATATTATTCAGCTCCTTGTTTCTACTACCAGACCCTGTCTTGCTCTATATTATTCAGCTCCTTGTTTCTACTACCAGACCCTGTTTTGGCACACATTTTTCTCATCCATTTTTTTTACCTCTCTGGCTGATAAACATTCCCCTTTAAAGCAAGTCAGAAAAAAAATGAACTAATCCATGGTCCTCTCTCTCTCCTCCCCGCCTCTCTCTCTCTCTCTCTCTCTCTCTCTCTCTCTCTCTCTCTCTCTCTCCTCCCCGCCTCTCTCTCTCTCTCTCTCCTCCCTGCCTCTCTCTCTCTCTCTCTCCTCCCCGCCTCTCTCTCTCTCTCTCTCCTCCCCGCCTCTCTCTCTCTCTCTCCTCCCCGCCTCTCTCTCTCTCTCTCTCTCTCCTCCCGCCTCTCTCTCTCTCTCTCTCTCCTCCCGCCTCTCTCTCTCTCTCTCTCTCTCTCTCCTCCCGCCTCTCTCTCTCTCTCTCTCTCTCTCTCCTCCTGCCTCTCTCTCTCTCTCTCTCTCTCTCCTCCTGCCTCTCTCTCTCTCTCTCTCTCTCTCCTCCCGCCTCTCTCTCTCTCTCTCTCTCTCTCCTCCCGCCTCTCTCTCTCTCTCTCTCTCCTCCCCGCCTCTCTCTCTCCTCCCCGCCTCTCTCTCTCCTGGACTCTCAGACCTCCTTTTAAAAAGACATCAAGTCTAGGTCAAACTGGCTCCTTAGCTGATGGGCCGCCATTTATGCAATTGAGAAATAGATCCACTGCCAAGGTTAAACAGGCCAAATCAACGACTTTGTTAGCGATATGCCAGACTGTTAGACTGTTCCTCTAAATTCTGGAAAATAATTCATTCCCTGAAGTGGGGTAATTCCACTACTTCCTTGCCTCAGCAAGTTTTAGACTCATCACTGAAAAAGTTAAAATGCTAAAAGCATAACAAATCTTACCTCAGCTGGTTTTCCGATTTGATGAACATGGTGGTTATACTGGTCTTGGCTGTTCTTCCCCCATACAGCCTCCAGTTGACTGTTCCTCCCCCATACAGCCTCCAGCTGACTGATCCTCCCCCATACAGCCTCCAGCTGACTGTTCCTCCCCCGTACAGCCTCCAGCTGACTGATCCTCCCCCATACAGCCTCCAGCTGACTGTTCTTCCCCCATACAGCCTCCAGTTGACTGATCCTCCCCCATACAGCCTCCAGCTGACTGTTCTTCCCCCGAACAGCCTCCAGTTGACTGATCCTCCCCCGTACAGCCTCCAGCTGACTGATCCTCCCCCATACAGCCTCCAGTTGACTGTTCCTCCCCATACAGCGTCCAGTTGACTGTTCTTCCCCCATACAGCCCCCAGCTGACTGTTCCTCCCCCATATAGCTTCCAGTTGACTGATCCTCCCCCATACAGCCTCCAGTTGTCTCGATGGATGATCAACGTCACGTGACTTGGCCTTTTTTTGAGGGGGGGGGGGGGCTCCACACATTGCTGGCTCAGTAACACACAATTTATATTTAACTTTCGTTTCTGGAAATATTCCAAAAAGATTTGAAATCAAAATAAATCAAGCTTTGTGCTGCGACTCCATAAGATCGTAGTTATTGACCCATTTCCAGGCTCTCTTGTCTTACGAAAAAACCTAGAATCATTGGTCATCAGACAGCAACATTATCTATCTGTGAATGGTATTCGTAATGTTACATACTAAACATACAATACTACGGCTACCATGCCTGTTGTAAATACCTTACATGATATAAATAATTGTGCTGCTATGTTGTTGTAGATTTGTCAAAAGCTTTTGATACTTTTTATCTATATATTTTGTATTGAAATGAGTTTGAAAAAAATCAAGATGCTTTTTAGGTCATATTGCCCAGCCCTAGGATGACTGGGGGGGATTGGTGGAGGGGTAAGGAGGGGGTTGACAGGATGGAGAATGACAGGGGAGAGGTCATTGAGAGTGACAACATGTGGTGAGGAGAGGGGGGAGTACTATATCACAGTTGTTCCACTGTCAGAGAGAATGAACGAGGGAGAGAGAGAATGTACAGCAGAGACAGAGAGAGAGAGAGAATGTACAGCAGAGACAGAGAGAACGAGGGAGAGAGACAGAAAAGAACAGCAGCCATGAGACTTTCAGGAAATGAGGCACAAACACACAGAGGTTAAGCTTGATTGGTGCCCGAGGGGACGGCTGCCGTTTTACTGGCTCCTAACCAACTGGGCTGCTATTTTCTGTCTTTTTTTGCATTATTTGTAAATAATTTTGTACATATTGTTTCTGCTCCGTCTCTTATGACCGAAAAGAGCTTCTGAATATCAGAACATAGAATACTCACCTTGATACTGCTTCTTCGAGACCAGGCCCAAATCCCCGTCATTCGTGTGAAGAAAAGATGGAAATACAGAGGGCATAACTCGGGGTTCCTTGTTAGAATTTGTCGGCGAGTGGGTAACCCGCCTCTACCGTCTGTTCTATTGGCCAATGTGAAATCACGGGAGAATAAACTGGATGAGATCCGTCCGAGACTATCCTACCAACGGGACATTAAAAACTATAATATCTTATGTTTCATCGAGTCGTGGCGGAACGACAACATTAATAATATACAGTTGACTGGGTTTTCCGTGCATCAGCAGGACAGAACAGCTATGTCTGGTAAGATGAGGGGTGGGGTTGTGTGTCTATTTATCAATAACAGCTCGGGCGCAATTTCTAATATTAAGGAAGTCTTGAGGGACTCCAATTTGCATACCGCCCCAACAGATCCATAGATAAATCAATCTCCATTGCACTCCACACTGCCCTTTCCCACCTGGACAAGAGGAACACTTATATGAGAATGCTATTCATTGACTACAGCTCAGCGTTCAACACCATACTGCCCTCAAAGCTCATCACTAAGCTAAGGACCCTGGAACCAAACACCTCCCTCTGAAACTGGATCCTGGACTTCCTGATGGGCCTTCCCCAGGTGGTAAGGGTAGGTAACAACACATCTGCCATGCTGATCCTAAACACGGGGGCCCCTCAGGGGTGCGTTCTCAGTCCCCTCCTGTATTCCCTGTTCACTCATGACTGCACGGCTAAGCACGACTCCAACACCATCATTAAGTTTGCTGATGACACAACAGTTGTAGGCCTGATCACCGACTACGATGAGACAGCCTATAAGGGAGGAGGTCAGAGACCTGGCCGTGTGGTGCCAGGACAACAACCTCAACGTGAGCAAGACAAAGGAGCTGATCGTGGACTACAGGAAAAGGAGGGCCGAACATTCACATAGACGGGGACTGTAGTGTTGCGGGTCGAGAGTTTCAAGTTCCTTGGTGTCCACATCACCAAAAAACTATCATGGTCCAAACACACCAAGACAGTCTTGAAGAGGGCAAACAACACCTTTTCCCCCTCAGGAGACCCAAAAGATTTGCATGGGTGCCCAGATCCTAAAAAGTTCTACAGCTGCACCATCGAGAGCATCCTGACCACCTGGTATGGCTACTGCTCGGCATCCAACCATAAGGCGCTACGGAGGGTAGTGCGTACGGCCCAGTACATCACTGGGGCCAAGCTTCCTGCCATCCAGGACCAGTCACCATACAAGGCGGTGTCAGAGGAAGGTCCTAAAAATTGTTAAAGACTCCAGTCACCCAAGTCATAGACTGTTCTCTCTGCTACAGCACTGCAAGCGGTACAGGGGTGCCATGTCTAGGACAAAAAGGCTCCTTAACAACTTCTACCCCCAAGCCATAAGACTGCTGAACAATGAATCAAATGGCCACCAGACTATTAACATTGACAGGGGTCAAGGGTTAAGGTATTGGGTTAAAACAAACAAAATAATTAAAACTAGTGCGTAGCAATGGGATTGAACGTGTGACCCTAGGAGCCGTAGTTTTCGGCATATGCCCATCAACCACCCCCTAGCAAAACCCAATGCTACTAGATGGTAGAAGAGCCATAGCCCGTCCTCATCGATAACACCCCAACAAAACCCAAGGCTACTAAATAGTAGTAGAGCCATGTCCCATCCTCGTCCATAACGCCCCAAGCCTTCTATGGTTAAAGCGCTCACCGTTGCCACCAGTGGCCAGTTTTGAAGTAATCTCCTGACGTCTTGCTTACCTGGACGGATGTCTAATTTTGCAGTGGATCTGGAGTGACCTGGCTGCACACACACTTCCTCCTCCACTTCATCAGCATCTTTAAGCTTCCTCATCCACTTCACGACAGTCCCTCTTTCCTACCCATTTTACTCTCACTTTCTCTCACGTGTGTCTCTCTCTGTCTATCTCTCTCTCTGTCCTTTGTCTGTCTCTCGCTGTCTGTCTCTGTCTGTGTCTCTGTCTGTCTGTCTGTGTGTCTCTCTGTGTGTCTCTCTGTCTGTGTCTCTCTCTGTGTGTCTCTCTGTCTCTCTGTCTGTGTGTCTCTCTGTCTGTGTGTCTCTCTGTCTGTGTGTCTCTCTGTCTGTGTGTCTCTCTGTCTGTGTGTCTCTCTGTCTGTGTGTCTCTCTGTCTCTCTGTCTGTGTGTCTGTGTGTCTCTCTGTCTCTCTGTCTGTGTGTCTCTCTGTCTGTGTGTCTCTCTGTCTGTGTGTCTCTCTGTCTGTGTGTCTCTCTGTCTGTGTGTCTCTCTGTCTGTGTGTCTCTCTGTCTGTGTGTCTGTGTGTCTCTCTGTCTGTGTGTCTCTCTGTCTGTGTGTCTCTGTGTGTGTGTGTGTCTCTCTGTCTGTCTCTCTGTCTCTGTCCGTGTAGAGTAGTTTACTGTAGTGTTGAGTAGTGTACTCTTATCTGAACTGAGCAATAGTAGCTCTCCTGGTGTGTGTGTGTGTGTATGTGTGTGTGTGTGTGTGTGTGTGTGTGTGTGTGTGTGGATCGATTAGCTTCAGTCTCGACACCCAGGAAGATCCAACCTCAATTATCCCACTGACTTATGGGTCATATGATTTAATTTAGTCAACAGCGCAGACTCTGTAAACAAGCTACTGCTATTATGGGCTGGAAGAGGAAGTGGCCGTATTGCTCCTCCCACCAGATCCATACTTCTGTTTCACTGAATCAGGGCCTCTCCCTTATCTGTCTTGTACTGATGTGTAGTGTACTGATGTGTAGTGATGTGTACTGTAGTGTACTGATGTGCACTGATGTGTAGTGTACTGTAGTCTAGTGTACTGTACTGAAGTCTAGGGTACTGTACTGTAGTCATGTTTACTGTTCTGTACTCATGTGTACTTTACTGTAGTGTATTGATGTGTAGTCTAGTGTACTGTACTGTACACACTGATGTGTAGTGTACTGATGTGTACACCTTAACCCTACTCCACCCTTGATTTTCTTTTTTGTTTGTTTGTCAATTAGTGTGTGCAGGGTGAATACGTGGTCTGTCCTACGGTCGTATGGTAATTTTGTGGACCTGGCAACTGGACCTTTTTTGGAACACCATTATTTTTGTCTTACTGAGATTCACTGTCAGGGCCAATTTTAACCGCACACTTGTTGTTTGTGTTCATGGATTTTAGAATAATGTATGTTTTTACCCCCAACACCACTTTCCATCAATTCGTATCGCAGACCCTCAAGACAAATTGAGTCAAAAGCTTTTTTTGAAATCAACAAAGCATGAGAAGACTTTGCCTTTGTGTTGGTTTGTTTGGTTGTCAATTAGGGTGTGCAGGGTGAATACGTGGTCTGTCCTACGGTAATTTGGTAAAAAGCCAATTTGACATTTGCTCAGTACATTGTTTTCACTGAGGAAATGTACGAGTCTGCTGTTAATGATAATGCAGAAGATTTTCCCAAGGTTGCTGTTGACGCATATCCCACGGTAGTTATTGGGGTCAAATTTGTATCCACTTTTGTGGATTGGGGTGATCAGTCCTTGGTTCCAAGTATTGGAGAAGATGCCAGAGCTGAGGATGCTGTTAAAGAGTTTTAGTATAGCCAATTGGAATTTGTGGTCTGTATATGTTATCATTTAATGTAGGCTACGATCAGCACCACAGGCCTTTTTGGGTTGGAGGGTTTTTATTTTGTCCTGCAGTTCATTCAAGGTAATTGGAGAATCCAGTGGGTTCTGGTCATCTTTAATAGTTGATTCTAAGATTTGTATTTGATCATGTATATGTTTTTGCTGTTTGTTCTTTGTTATAGAGTCAAAAAGATTGGAGAAGTGGTTTACCCATACATCTCCATTTTGGATAGATAATTCTTCGTGTTGTTTGTTTAGTGTTTTCCAATTTTCCCAGAAGTGGTTAGTCTATGAATTACATTGAGCTGATTTCTGATGTGCTGTTCCTTCATTTTCCGTAGTGTATTTCTGTATTGTTTTAGTGATTCACCATAGTGAAGGCGTAGACTCAGGTTTTCTGGGTATCTATGTTTCTGGTTGGACAGGTTTCTCAATTTCTTTCTTAGGTTTTTGCATTCTTCATCAAACCATATGTCATTGTTGTTCACTTTCTTAGGTTGTCTGCTTAAAATGTTTAGACTTGATAGGGAAGCTGAGAGTTCTAATATACTGTTTAGGTTTTCTACTGCCAAGTTTACACCTTCACTATTACAGTGAAACCTTTTGTTCAGGAAGTTGTCTAGAAGGGATTGTATATGTTGTTGCCTAATCGTTTTTTTGGTAGGTTTCCACAATACTTTTCTTCCATCTATAGCATTTCTTAATATTGTGCAGTTCCTTTGGTTTTGATGCCTCATGATTGAGTATTGCTCTGTTCATGTAGACTGTGATTTGGCTCTGATCTGATAGGGGTGTCAGTGGACTGACTGTGAATGCTCTGAGAGACTCTGGGTAGAGGTCAGTGATAAAGTAGTCTACAGTACTGCTGCCAAGAGATGAGCTATTGTTGTACCTACCGTAGGAGTCACTTCAAAGCCTACCATTGACTATGTACTGACCCAGTGTGCGACAGAGCTCCTCCTGTGTCTCTCTCTCTCTCTCTCTCTCTCTCTCTCTCTCTCTCTCTCTCTCTCTCTGTCTCTGTCTCTCTCAATTCAATTCAAGGGCTTTATTGGCATGGGAAACATGTGCTAACATTGCCAAAGCAAGTGAGGTAGATAATATACAAAAGTGAAATAGACAATAAAAATTAACAGTAAACATTACACATACAGAAGTTTCAAAACAATAAAGACATTACAAATGTCTTATTATTTATATATATATATATATATATATATATATATATATATATATATATATATAATATATATATATATATATATATATATATATATATATATATAATATATATATATATATATATATATATACACACACACACACATACAGTGTTGATAACAATGTACAAATATTTAAAGTACACAAGGGAAAATAAATAAGCATAAATATGGGTTGTATTTACAATGGTGTTTGTTCTTCACTGGTTGCTCTTTTCTTGTGGCAACAGGTCACACATCTTGCTGCTGTGATGTCACACTGTGGTATTTCACCCAGTAGATATGGGAGTTTATCAAAATGTGATTTGTTTTCGAATTCTTTGTGGGTCTGTGTAATCTGAGGGAAATATGTCTCTCTAATATGGTCATACATTGGGCAGGAGGTTAGGAAGTGCAGCTCAGTTTCCACCTCATTTTGTGGGCAGTGAGCACATAGCCTGTCTTCTCTTGAGAGCCAGATCTGTCTACGGCGGCCTTTCTCAATAGCAAGGTTATACTCACTGAGTCTGTACATAGTCAAAGCTTTCCTTAAGTTTGGGTCAGGTATTCTGCCACTGTGTGCTCTCTGTTTAGGGCCAAATAGCATTTTAGTTTGCTCTGTTATTTTGTTAATTCTTTCCAATGTGTCAAGTAATTATCTTTTTGTTTTCTCATGATTTGGTTGGGTCTAATTGTGCTGCTGTCCTGGTGCTCTGTAGGGTGTGTTTGTGTTTGTGAACAGAGCCCCAGGACCAGCTTGCTTAGGGGACTCTTCTCCAGGTTCATCTCTCTGTAGATGATGGCTTTGTTATGGAAGGTTTGGGAATCGCTTCCTTTTAGGTGGTTGTAGAATTTAACAGCTCTTTTCTGGATTTTGATAATTAGCGGGTATCGGCCTAATTCTGCTCTGCATGCATTATTTGGTGTTCTACGTTGTACACTGAGGATATTTTTGCAGAATTCTGCATGCAGAATCTCAATTTGGTGTTTGTCCCATTTTGTGAAGTCTTGGTTGGTGAGCGGACCCCAGACCTCACAACCGTAAAGGGAAATGGGCTCTATGACTGATTCAAGTATTTTTAGCCAAATCCTAATTGGTATGTTGAAATGTATGGTGGGTGCTGCAGACTTTTCTAGTGCCCGCGCCAATTCGTTAATATATATGTTGAAGAGGGTGGGGCTTAAATTGCATCCCTACCTCCATGCCTACTTCAATCTCTCTGCTCTCTCCTCCATCCCTACCTCAATCTCTCTGCTCTCTCCTCCATCCCTACCTCAATCTCTCTGCTCTCTCCTCCATCCCTACCTCAATCTCTCTGCTCTCTCCTCCATCGCTACCTCAATCTCTCTGCTCTCTCCTCCATCCCTACCTCAATCTCTCTGCTCTCTCCTCCATCCCTACCTCAATCTCTCTGCTCTCTCCTCCATCCCTACCTCAATCTCTCTGCTCTCTCTCCTGTCTCAGCCCCCAGCCCAGTTAACCGAATAGAGTAACTCTCTCAGCCCCCAGCCCAGTTAACCGAATAGAGTAACTCTCTCAGCCCTCAGTCCAGTTAACCTAATAGAGTAACTCTCTCAGCCCAGTTAACCTAATAGAGTAACTCTCTCAGCCCAGTTAACCTAATAGAGTAACTCTCTCAGCCCAGTTAACCTAATAGAGTAACTCTCTCAGCCCAGTTAACCTAATAGAGTAACTCTCTCAGCCCAGTTAACCTAATAGAGTAACGCTCTCAGCTCTCAGCCCAGTTAACCTAATAGAGTAACGCTCTCAGCCCTCAGCCCAGTTAACCTAATAGAGTAACTCTCTCAGCCCAGTTAACCTAATAGAGCATCTCTCTCAGCCCAGTTAACCTAATAGAGTAACTCTCTCAGCCCTCAGTCCAGTTAACCTAATAGAGTAACTCTCTCAGCCAGTTAACCTAATAAAGTACCTCTCTCAGCCCTCAGCCCAGTTAACCTAATAGAGTAACTCTCTCAGCCAGTTAACCTAATATAGTAACTCTCTCAGCCCTCAGCCCAGTTAACCTAATAGAGTAACTCTCTCAGCCAGTTAACCTAATATAGTAACTCTCTCAGCCCTCAGCCCAGTTAACCTAATAGAGTAACTCTCTCAGCCCAGTTAACCTAATAGAGTAACGCTCTCAGCCCTCAGCCCAGTTAACCTAATAGAGTAACTCTCTCAGCCCAGTTAACCCAATAGAGTAACTCTCTCAGCCCAGTTAACCTAATAGAGTAACTCTCTCAGCCAGTTAACCTAATAAAGTAACTCTCTCAGCCCTCAGCCCAGTTAACCTAATAGAGTAACTCTCTCATCCCTCAGCCCAGTTAACCTAATAGAGTAACTCTCTCATCCCTCAGCCCAGTTAACCTAATAGAGTAACTCTCTCATCCCTCAGCCCAGTTAACCTAATAGAGCAACTCTCTCAGCCCTCAGCCCAGTTAACCTAATAAAGTAACTCTCTCAGCCCAGTTAACCTAATAGAGTAACTCTCTAAGCCCAGTTAACCTAATAGAGTAACTCTCTCAGCCCAGTTAACCTAATAGAGTAACTCTCTCAGCCCAGTTAACCTAATAGAGTAACTCTCTCAGCCCAGTTAACCTAATAGAGTAACTCTCTCAGCCCAGTTAACCTAATAGAGTAACGCTCTCAGCCCTCAGCCCAGTTAACCTAATAGAGTAACTCTCTCAGCCCAATTAACCTAATAGAGGAACTCTCTCAGCCCAGTTAACCTAATAGAGGAACTCTCTCAGCCCAGTTAACCTAATATAGGAACTCTCTCAGCCAGTTAACCTAATAGAGTAACTCTCTCAGCCAATTAACCTAATAGAGTAACTCTCTCAGCCCAGTTAACCTAATAGAGTAACTCTCTCAGCCCTCAGTCCAGTTAACCTAATAGAGTAACTCTCTCAGCCAGTTAACCTAATATAGTAACTCTCTCAGCCCTCAGCCCAGTTAACCTAATAGAGTAACTCTCTCAGCCCAGTTAACCTAATAGAGTAACTCTCTCAGCCCAGTTAACCTAATAGAGTAACTCTCTCAGCCCAGTTAACCTAATAGAGTAACGCTCTCAGCCCTCAGCCCAGTTAACCCAATAGAGTAACTCTCTCAGCCCAGTTAACCCAATAGAGTAAATCTCTCAGCCCAGTTAACCTAATAGAGTAACTCTCTCAGCCAGTTAACCTAATAAAGTAACTCTCTCAGCCCTCAGCCCAGTTAACCTAATAAAGTAACTCTCTCATCCCTCAGCCCAGTTAACCTAATAGAGTAACTCTCACATCCCTCAGCCCAGTTAACCCAATAGAGTAACTCTCTCAGCCCAGTTAACCTAATAGAGTAACTCTCTCAGCCCAGTTAACCTAATAGAGTAACTCTCTCATCCCTCAGCCCAGTTAACCTAATAGAGCAACTCTCTCAGCCCAGTTAACCTAATAGAGTAACACTCTCAGCCCAGTTAACCTAATAGAGTAACTCTCTCAGCCCAGTTAACCTAATAGATTAACTCTCTCAGCCCAGTTAACCTAATAGAGTAACTCTCTCAGCCCAGTTAACCTAATAGAGTAACTCTCTCAGCCCAGTTAACCTAATAGAGTAACTCTCTCAGCCAGTTAACCTAATAGAGTAACTCTCTCAGCTCTCAGCCCAGTTAACCTAATAGAGTAACTCTCTCAGCCCAGTTAACCTAACAGAGTAACTCTCTCAGCCCAGTTAACCTAATAGAGTAACGCTCTCAGCCCTCAGCCCAGTTAACCTAATAGAGTAACTCTCTCATCCCTCAGCCCAGTTAACCTAATAGAGTAACTCTCTCAGCCCAGTTAACCTAATAGAGTAACTCTCTCAGCCCAGTTAACCTAATAGAGTAACGCTCTCAGCCCTCAGCCCAGTTAACCTAATAGAGTAACGCTCTCAGCCCTCAGCCCAGTTAACCTAATAGAGTAATCTCTCAGCCCAGTTAACCTAATAGAGTAACTCTCTCAGCCCAGTTAACCTAATAGAGTAACTCTCTCAGCCCAGTTAACCTAATAGAGTAACTCTCTCAGCCCAGTTAACCTAATAGAGTAACTCTCTCAGCCCAGTTAACCTAATAGAGTAACTCTCTCAGCCCAGTTAACCTAATAGAGTAACTCTCTCATCCCTCAGCCCAGTTAACCTAATAGAGCAACTCTCTCAGCCCAGTTAACCTAATATAGTAACGCTCTCAGCCCTCAGCCCAGTTAACCTAATAGAGTAACTCTCTCAGCCCAGTTAACCTAATAGAGTAACTCTCTCAGCCCAGTTAACCTAATAGAGTAACTCTCTCAGCCCAGTTAACCTAATAGAGTAACTCTCTCAGCCAGTTAACCTAATAGAGTAACTCTCTCAGCCCTCAGTCCATTTAACCTAATAGAGTAACTCTCTCAGCCCTCAGTCCAGTTAACCTAATAGAGTAACTCTCTCAGCCCTCAGCCCAGTTAACCTAATAGAGTAACTCTCTCAGCCCAGTTAACCTAATAGAGTAACGCTCTCAGCCCTCAGCCCAGTTAACCTAATAGAGTAACTCTCTCAGCCCAGTTAACCTAATAGAGTAACTCTCTCAGCCCAGTTAACCTAATAGAGTAACTCTCTCAGCCCAGTTAACCTAATAGAGTAACTCTCTCAGCCCAGTTTACCTAATAGAGTAACTCTCTCAGCCCAGTTAACCTAGTAGAGTAACTCTCTCAGCCCAGTTAACCTAATAGAGTAACTCTCTTAGCCCTCAGTCCAGTTAACCTAATAGAGTAATTCTCTCAGCCCTCAGCCCAGTTAACCCAATAGAGTAACTCTCTCATCCCTCAGCCCAGTTAACCTAATAGAGTAACTCTCTCATCCCTCAGCCCAGTTAACCTAATAGAGCAACTCTCTCAGCCCAGTTAACCTAATATAGTAACGCTCTCAGCCCTCAGCCCAGTTAACCTAATAGAGTAACTCTCTCAGCCCAGTTAACCTAATAGAGTAACTCTCTCAGCCCAGTTAACCTAATAGAGTAACTCTCTCAGCCAGTTAACCTAATAGAGTAACTCTCTCAGCCCTCAGCCCAGTTAACCTAATAGAGTAACTCTCTCAGCCCAGTTAACCTAATAGAGTAACGCTCTCAGCCCTCAGCCCAGTTAACCTAATAGAGTAACTCTCTCAGCCCAGTTAACCTAATAGAGTAACTCTCTCAGCCCAGTTAACCTAATAGAGTAACTCTCTCAGCCCAGTTAACCTAATAGAGTAACTCTCTCAGCCCAGTTTACCTAATAGAGTAACTCTCTCAGCCCAGTTAACCTAGTAGAGTAACTCTCTCAGCCCAGTTAACCTAATAGAGTAACTCTCTTAGCCCTCAGTCCAGTTAACCTAATAGAGTAATTCTCTCAGCCCTCAGCCCAGTTAACCCAATAGAGTAACTCTCTCATCCCTCAGCCCAGTTAACCTAATAGAGTAACTCTCTCATCCCTCAGCCCAGTTAACCTAATAGAGCAACTCTCTCAGCCCAGTTAACCTAATATAGTAACGCTCTCAGCCCTCAGCCCAGTTAACCTAATAGAGTAACTCTCTCAGCCCAGTTAACCTAATAGAGTAACTCTCTCAGCCCAGTTAACCTAATAGAGTAACTCTCTCAGCCAGTTAACCTAATAGAGTAACTCTCTCAGCCCTCAGCCCAGTTAACCTAATAGAGTAACTCTCTCATCCCTCAGCCCAGTTAACCTAATAGAGCAACTCTCTCAGCCCAGTTAACCTAATATAGTAACGCTCTCAGCCCTCAGCCCAGTTAACCTAATAGAGTAACTCTCTCAGCCCAGTTAACCTAATATAGTATCTCTCTCAGCCCAGTTAACCTAATAGAGTAACTCTCTCAGCCCAGTTAACCTAATAGAGTAACTCTCTCAGCCAGTTAACCTAATAGAGTAACTTTCTCAGCCAGTTAACCTAATAGAGTAACTCTCTCAGCCAGTTAACCTAATAGAGTAACTCTCTCAGGCCAGTTAACCTAATAGAGTAACTCTCTCAGCCCAGTTAACCTAATAGAGTAACTCTCTCAGCCCAGTTAACCTAATAGAGTAACTCTCTCAGCCCAGTTAACCTAATAGAGTATGCCCTCAGCCCAGTTAACCTAATAGAGTAACTCTCTCATCCCTCAGCCCAGTTAACCTAATAGAGTAACTCTCTCAGCCCAGTTAACCTAATAGAGTAACTCTCTCTGCCAGTTAACCTAATAGAGTAACTCTCTCTGCCAGTTAACCTAATAGAGTAACTCTCTCTGCCAGTTAACCTAATAGAGTAACTCTCTCAGCCAGTTAACCTAATAGAGTAACTCTCTCATCCCTCAGCCCAGTTAACCTAATAGAGTAGCTCTCTCAGCCAGTTAACCTAATAATGTCTCTCTCTCTCTCTCTGTCTCTCTGTCTCTCTGTCTCTCTGTCTCTCTGTGTCTCTCTGTCTCTCTGTGTCTCTCTGTCTCTCTGTGTCTCTCTGTCTCTCTCTGTGTCTCTCTGTGTCTCTCTGTGTCTCTCTGTGTCTCTCTGTCTCTCTCTGTCTCTCTCTGTCTCTCTCGCTCTCTGTCTCTCTCTCGCTCTCTGTCTCACTCTCTCTCTCTCTCTTCAGGACTCAGCATTAATGATGGCTTATGATCACTTAATCCACTTCTTTCATCCCCCTCTCTCCCTCCTCTGCTGAGATGCTAGAAGGATGGATGAGCGGATGAAGGGATGATGTGCGGTCTAGAGAGGACTGATATCTCCTACAGTGGTTGTCACTTACATAAGCGTGTGTGTGTGTGTGTATCTGATGATTTGAATATTGAGACTGGTTACGTAAGGACATGATCTGAGAGAGACAGAGAGAGAGACAGGCTCTCATCCACAGTGGCAGTCTTTCCCAGCCTCCATTTCCCAGGCTATACAGCGTGGCTCTCATCCACAGTGGCAGTCTTTCCCATGCTACCTTTCCCAAGGAGGCTGGGACTACAGACACACTGTATAGCCATGCAGGTTTAAAATGTCTCCTCTGGGTCAGCTTTGGCAGTGACACAGGCTGACGAGCTGAGTGCCTGTCAGGAGCCAGGGCTATTAAATGATCACAGAGCTGCTTTCCCCAGACACACACACAGACTCTGCATTCTGCTGTCTAAAGGGGGGTACATTTGTCTGTCTAATGGGGGTACATTCTTCTGTCTAATGAGGGTACATTCTGCTGTCTATAAAGGGGGGTACATTCTGCTGTCTATAAAGGGGGGTGCATTCTGCTGTCTAAAGGGGGGTACATTCTGCTGTCTATAAAGGGGGGTACATTCTGCTGTCCCAGTTCTTAATTCTCTTCCTTCTATCCCGTGTGTTTCTCTTCAGTCCCTCTGAACAACAGCACATGGCAGATAGACCACAGTTCATTCATATTCACTAGTCACTGCAATTACACTGCAGGGCTGCTAATGCCTTTTCCATGGGAGGGCCCACCCGGGAGGGCTCACCCGTACATCCTTTAGTCCACTTAATCCAGGGGTGGAAAATGGACCTTCTTTTTATACTGAGTCAAAGTAAAGATGCCCCTTCTCAAAACATCTAAAATACCTTCATATAAAATGAATCAAGTGAAAGTAACCCAGTAAAATTCTACTTGATTAAAAGTGTAAAAGTATCTGTTTTAAATATACTTATTAAGGAGTAAATGTAATTGCTAAAATATACTTATGAAGATTAGGAAGCATGAGTTTTTTTTTACTCACCAATGCAACCAGTGTGGTTAAAGACTTAGCAACTTAGTTGTAGTCACCATCTGGTCTACAAGTACAAACATAGTTGGGTTACTACATATTTATGATCTTACTTCCGTTTGCACTATCTCAAAGTCGCATGGCGAATCTACTCTGTGCTAATGAGTTCGTACGCTAGCTCGGTAGCTAGCTGGCTAACGGTAGCATCCGCTGTGTAATCTAGTAGAAACCTGTTAGCACAGCATGCCTTCTTGCAGTGGGCTCAATATGAAAGATAAAATCATACCTGCTCGTTCTAATAGTGTTGCACCTTGTCTGTTTTCCTTTTTGTTTGGTCAACTTTCCAGCATGTTTTCTGAGAATTAGGCTACAGCAGTGTTGTAACTTTTTTCACCTTGGCTTAGTGCTAGCGCTCTGTATAACAGACATCTAGAATCTATTTATTGGCTTAGTGCTAGCGCTCTGTATAACATACATCTAGAATCTATTTATTGGCTTAGTGCTAGCGCTCTGTATAACATACATCTAGAATCTATTTATTGGCTTAGTGCTAGCGCTCTGTATAACAGACATCTAGAATCTATTTATTGGCTTAGTGCTAGCGCTCTGTATAACAGACATCTAGAATCTATTTATTGGCTTAGTGCTAGCGCTCTGTATAACATACATCTAGAATCTATTTATTGGCTTAGTGCTAGCACTCTGTATAACAGACATCTAGAATCTATTTATTGGCTTAGTGCTAGCGCTCTGTATAACATACATCTATAATCTATTTATTGGCTTAGTGCTAGCACTCTGTATAACAGACATCTAGAATCTATTTATTGGCTTAGTGCTAGCGCTCTGTATAACATACATCTATAATCTATTTATTGGCTTAGTGCTAGCGCTCTGTATAACATACATCTAGAATCTATTTATTGGCTTAGTGCTAGCACTCTGTATAACAGACATCTAGAATCTATTTATTGGCTTAGTGCTAGCGCTCTGTATAACAGACATCTAGAATCTATTTATTGGCTTAGTGCTAGCGCTCTGTATAACAGACATCTAGAATCTATTTATTGGCTTAGTGCTAGCGCTCTGTATAACAGACATCTAGAATCTATTTATTGGCTTAGTGCTAGCGCTCTGTATAACAGACATCTAGAATCGATTTATTAGCTTAGTGCTAGCGCTCTGTATAACAGACATCTAGAATCTATTTATTGGCTTAGTGCTAGCGCTCTGTATAACATACATCTAGAATCTATTTATTGGCTTAGTGCTAGCGCTCTGTATAACAGACATCTAGAATCTATTTATTGGCTTAGTGCTAGCGCTCTGTATAACAGACATCTAGAATCTATTTATTGGCTTAGTGCTAGCGCTCTGTATAACATACATCTAGAATCTATTTATTGGCTTAGTGCTAGCACTCTGTATAACAGACATCTAGAATCTATTTATTGGCTTAGTGCTAGCGCTCTGTATAACATACATCTATAATCTATTTATTGGCTTAGTGCTAGCACTCTGTATAACAGACATCTAGAATCTATTTATTGGCTTAGTGCTAGCGCTCTGTATAACATACATCTATAATCTATTTATTGGCTTAGTGCTAGCGCTCTGTATAACATACATCTAGAATCTATTTATTGGCTTAGTGCTAGCACTCTGTATAACAGACATCTAGAATCTATTTATTGGCTTAGTGCTAGCGCTCTGTATAACAGACATCTAGAATCTATTTATTGGCTTAGTGCTAGCACTCTGTATAACAGACATCTAGAATCTATATATTGGCGTAGTGCTAGCGCTCTGTATAACATACATCTAGAATCTATTTATTGGCTTAGTGCTAGCGCTCTGTATAACAGACATCTAGAATCTATTTATTGGCTTAGTGCTAGCGCTCTGTATAACAGACATCTAGAATCTATTTATTGGCTTAGTGCTAGCGCTCTGTATAACAGACATCTAGAATATATTTATTGGCTTAGTGCTAGCGCTCTGTATAACAGACATCTAGAATCTATTTATTGGCTTAGTGCTAGCGCTCTGTATAACAGACATCTAGAATCGATTTATTAGCTTAGTGCTAGCGCTCTGTATAACAGACATCTAGAATCTATTTATTGGCTTAGTGCTAGCGCTCTGTATAACATACATCTAGAATCTATTTATTGGCTTAGTGCTAGCGCTCTGTATAACAGACATCTAGAATCTATTTATTGGCTTAGTGCTAGCGCTCAGTATGACATACATCTAGAATCTATTTATTGGCTTAGTGCTAGCGCTCTGTATAACATACATCTAGAATCAATTTTTTTGGGATTTTCTCACCACATAGTTAGCTATTGGATTTCCCTGACTCTCCCTCGCCTCAGTGAAGCTCCCGTCTCCCCCTTGCTTTGGTGGCTAACTCAGTGTGCACTCTCTTAAAAGTTGTACCATCAGATGGGCCCCAGCCAACCATCTGTAAGTCTCCGCTCTCTCTGCTTTTGATCTGCTATTATGTTTTTGTTGTGTTCTGACTGGTCTCTAACAGTGGTGGTTGGCTAGGCTAATAACTTATTAGCTGGCTGGCTAGGTTCTTGGCTAAGGTAACCACATATAGCTAGCTAACATTCTTTGATAACGGGTTAGACGGCATTATGTATTTCCAAACTTTGTTTTACTTTAATGTAGCTGTAAACTAGGTGTTGATAGCAACTGGCTGACTCAGACAGTGCTAACAGAATCTTAGCAGGCTGGTAGGGATAACATTAGCAGGCTTGTTGGCTAGCAACATTGCACGTATTTGCTTGTAATTTGGCTGAACATTTTATTTAAACCAGTAGTCATGAGGGTATACAATTTAGTTTAATTTTAAGTTATTTCTGTTGGAATTTACATTATAGGGAATAGGCTGTCTTGCCCAGTCCTCCATTTTACATCACATCCCAGGAAAACATTTTCCGACATGACTTCAGCATTCTTCGTAATTCTGATTGGTTTGAAATATAAACATATAAAAGTGAGGAATAACTTTGCATTGGGACTTTTGATGCTATACTTATGTAACAGTATAACTTTAGACTGTCCCCTCGCCCGAACCAGGGACCCTCTGCACACATCAACAACAGCCACCCACGAAGCATCGTTACCCATCGCTCCACAAAAGCCGCGTCCCTTGCAGAGCAAGGGGAACTACTACTTCAAGGTCTCAGAGCAAGTGACGTCACTGATTGAAACGCTATTTAGCGCGCACCGCTAACTAAACTAGCCGTTTCACATCCGTTACACCAGCACCACCGCTAACTAAGCTAGCCGTTTCACATCCGTTACACCAGCACCACCGCTAACTAAGCTAGCCGTTTCACATCCGTTACACCAGCACCACCGCTAACTAAGCTAGCCGTTTCACATCCGTTACACCAGCACCACCGCTAACTAAGCTAGCCGTTTCACATCCGTTACACCAGCACCACCGCTAACTAAGCTAGCCGTTTCACATCCGTTACACCAGCACCACCGCTAACTAAGCTAGCCGTTTCACATCCGTTACACCAGCACCACCGCTAACTAAGCTAGCCGTTTCACATCCGTTACACCAGCACCACCGCTAACTAAGCTAGCCGTTTCACATCTGTTAAACTTATGCAAATCCATATGTTGCATGAGGTGACATTCATGCTACGTACCCTTTAAGTATCAAAAGTAAATTCTATAAATCATTTCCGATTCCTTACAACCCCCCCAGGTAGGACCTCACAACCCCCCCCCCCCAGGTAGGACCTCACAACCCCCCCCCCCCCCCCCCCCCCCCCAGGTAGGACCTCATTTAATTTTTTTACGGATAGGCAAGGGTAAACAATTTACAAACAAAGCATTAGTGTTTAGTCAGATCAGAAGCAGTATGGATGACCACGTGTTCTTTTGATAGGTGCATTTGACTATTTCAAATGTGACAAGTACTTTTTGGTGTCGGGAAAATGTATGGAGTAAAAAGTACATTATTTTCTTCACGAATATAGTTAAAGTAAAAAAGTAGTCAAAAGTATGAATAATAAAGTAAAGTACAGATAAAAAATAAACCCTTTTTTTCAGGACCCTGTTTTTTTCAAAGATAATTAATAAAAATCCAATTACCTTCACAGATCTTCATTGTAAAGGATTTAAACACTGTTTCCCATGCTTGTTCAATGAACCATAAACGAGGAACGGTTGTTAAGACACTAACAGCTTACAGACAATTAAGGTCACAGTTATGAAAACTTAGGACACTAAAGAGGCCTTTGTACTGACTCTGAAAAAACACCAAAAGAAAGATGCCCTGGGATCCTGCTCATCTGCGTGGACGTGCCTTAGGCATGCTGCAAGGAGGCATGAGGACTGCAGATGTGGCCAGGGCAATAAATTGTCAATGTCTGTACTGTGAGACACCGAAGACAGCGCTACAGGGAGACAAGACAGACCGCTGATCGTCCTCTCATTGGCAGACCACGTGTAACAACACCTGCACAGGGTCGGTTCATCTGAACATTACACCTGCGGGACAGGTACAGGATGGCAACAACAACTGCCTGACTTACACCAGGAACGCACAATCCCTCCATCAGTGCTCAGACTGTCCGCAATAGGCTGAGAGAGGCTGGACTGAGGGCGTGTAGGCCTGTTGTAAGGCAGGTCCTCACCAGACATCCCCTGCAACAATGTTGCCTATGGAAACAAACCCACCGTCGCAGGACCAGACAGGACTGGCAAAAAGTGCTGTCTCACCAGGGGTGATGGTCAGATTCACGTTTAACGTCGAAGGAATGAGCGTTACACCGAGGCTTGTACTCTGGAGCGGTATCAATTTGGAGATGGAGGGTCCCTCATGGTCTGAGGCGGTGTGTCACAGCACCATCGGACTGAGCTTGTTGTCATTGCAGGCAATCTCAACGCTGTGCATTACAGGGAAGACATACTCCTCCCTCGTGTGGTACCCTTCCTGCATGCTCATCCTGACATGACCCTCCGGCAAGACAATGCCACCAGCCATACTGCTCAGTCTGTGCGTGATTTCCTGCAAGTCAGGAATATCAGTGTTCTGCCAAGGCCAGAGAAGAGCCCAGATCCCAGATCTCAATCCCATTGAGCACGTCTGGGACCTGTTGGATCGGAGGGTGATGGCTAGGGCCATTCCCCCCCAGAAATGTCTGGGAACTTGCATGTGCCTTGGTGGAAGAGTGGGGTATCATCTCACAGCAAGAACTGTCAAATCTGATGCAGTCCATGAGGAGGAGGTGCACTGCAGTACTTAATGCTTAATGCTTAATACTGTTGTTTTTTATTTTGAACCCCTCCCCCCCTTTGTTCAGGGACACATTATTCCATTTCTGTTAGTCACATGTCTGTGGAACTTGTTCAGTTTATGTCTCAGTTGTTGAATCTTGCTATGTTCAATTCTTTATGGGATTGAGGTCAGGGCTTTGTGATGGCCACTCCAATACTTGGACTTTGTTCTCATTCAACCATTTTGCCACAACTTTGGAAGTATGCTTGGGGTCATTGTCCATTTGGAAGAACCATTTGCAACAAAGCTTTAACTTCCTGACTGATGTCTTGAGATGTTGCTTCAATATATCCACATCATTTTCCTTCCTCACAATGCCATCTATTTTGTGAAGTGCACCAGTCCCTCCTGCAGCAAAGCGCACCCACTACATGATGCTGCCACCCCTGTGCTTCACGGTTGGGATGGTGTTCTTTGGCTTGCAAGCCTCCTTTTTCCTCCAAACATAACGATGGTCATTATGGCCAAATAGTTATATTTTTGTTTCATCAGACCAAAGGACATTTCTCATAAAAAGTACAATCTTTTGTCCCCATGTTGCAAACCGAAATCTGGCTTTTTTATGGTGGTTTTGGAGCGGTAGCTTCTTCCTTTCTGAGTGGTTTTCATGTTATGTCGATACAGGACTCCTTTTACTGTGGATATAGATACTTTTTGCACCAAAGTACGTTCATCTCTAGGAGAGAGAACGCGTCTCCTTCCTGAGCGGTATGACGGCTGCGTGGTCCCATGGTGTTTATACTTGCATACTATTGTTTGTACAGAACGTGGTACCTTCAGGCATTTGGAAATTGCTCCCAAGGGTGAAACAGACTTGTGGAGGTCTACAATTTTTCTTCTGAGGTCTTGGCTGATTTCTTTAGATTTTCCCATGATGTCAAGCAAAGAGGCACTGAGTTTGAAGGTAGGCCTTGAAATACATCCACAGGTACACTTCCAATTGACTCAAATTATGTCAATTAGTCTATCAGAAGTTTCTAAAGCCATGACATAATTTTTTTGAATTTTCCAAGCTGTTTATAGGCACAGTCAACTTATTGTATGTAAACTTCTGACCCACTGGAATTGTGACACAGTGAATTATAAGTGAAATAATCTGTCTAAACAATAGTTGGAAAAATGACTTGTGTTGTGCACAAAGTAGATGTCCTAACCGGCTTGCCAAAACTATAGATTGTTAACAATACATTTTTGGAGTTGTTGAAAAACGAGTTTTAATGACATGTGTTGCTGCCATGTTGTGTTGCTGCCATGTTGTGTTGCTGCCATGTTGTGTTGCTGCCATGTTGTGTTGCTGCCATGTTGTGTTGTTGCCATGTTGTGTTGCTGCCATGTGTTTCTGGGGCGGCAGGGTAGCCTAGTGTTTAGAGTGTTGGACTAGTAACCGAAAGGTTGCAAGTTCAAATCCCCGAGCTGTCCCTGTGTTGCTGCCATGTTATTGTCGTGTGTTTCTACCATGTTGTGTTGCTGCTATGTTATTGTCATGAGTTGTTGCCATGTTATTGTCATGTGTTACTGCCATGTTGTGTTACTGCCATGTTTTGTCATGTGTTGTTGCTGCCATGTTATTGTCATGTGTTGCTGCCATGTTGTGCTGCTGCCATGTTATTGTCATGTGTTGCTGCCATGTTGTGCTGCTGCCATGTTATTGTCATGTGTTACTGCCGTGTTATTGTCATGTGTTACTGCCATGTTGTGCTGCTGACATGTTATTGTCATGTGTTGCTGCCATGTTGTGCTGCTGCCATGTTATTGTCATGTGTTACTGCCGTGTTATTGTCATGTGTTGATGCCATGTTGTGCTGCTGACATGTTATTGTCATGTGTTACTGCCATGTTATTGTCATGTGTTACTGCCATGTTATTGTCATGTGTTGCTGCCATGTTGTGTTGTTGCCATGTTATTGTCATGTGTTGTTGCCATGTTATTGTCATATGTTACTGCCATGTTGTGTTGCTACCATGTTGTGCTGCTACCATGTTGTGCTGCTGCCATGTTGTGTTGCTACCATGTTGTGCTGCTGCCATGTTGTGTTGTTGCCATGTTATTGTCATGTGTTTCTGCCATGTTATTGTTATGTGTTGTAGTCATGTTGTGTTGCTACTGTAACGGATGTGAAACGGCTAGCTTAGTTAGCGTGGGCGCTAAATAGCGTTTCAATCAGTGACGTCACTTGCTCTGAGACCTTGAAGTAGTAGTTCCCCTTGCTCTGCAAGGGCCGCGGCTTTTGTGGAGCGATGGGTAACGATGCTTCGAGGGTGACTGTTGATGTGTGCAGAAGGTCCCTGGTTCGCGCCCGGGTATGGGCGAGGGGACGGTCTAAATTTGTACTGTTACATTGATGCTGTTGACCCGGATTACTGGTTGCTGCGAAAAAGGAGGAAGGTCAAAAGGGGGGTGAGTGTAACGGATGTGAAACGGCTAGCTTAGTTAGCGTGGGCGCTAAATAGCGTTTCAATCAGTGACGTCACTTGCTCTGAGACCTTGAAGTAGTAGTTCCCCTTGCTCTGCAAGGGCCACGGCTTTTGTGGAGCGATGGGTAACGATGCTTCGAGGGTGACTGTTGATGTGTGCAGAAGGTCCCTAGTTCGCGCCCGGGTATGGGCGAGGGGACGGTCTAAAGTTATACTGTTACACTACCATGTTGTGTTGTTGTCTTAGATCTATTTTTATGTAGGGTTGTAGTGTCTCTCGTCATGACGTGTGTTTTGTCCAACAATTTATTTTTAATCCAAGCCCCCGTCCCCACAGGAGGCCTTTTACCTCTTGGTTGGCCATCATTGCAAATAAGAATGTGTTTTTAGTCGACTTGTCATGTTAAATAATAAAAACAACTTAAATGTCTCTTAATTATGCATATAAACATGTTCAACTGTAATGAGAAATCAGGCTTGGTCTTCTACTTTCTAAGTTCTATCTCAGATGTTGCTGGTGATCCATTTACGGTTTGGAAAACAGTTCATGCATGGAAATTCCTCTCCTTCTCTGCCTAAGCAAGTTGTGTCAGACTCCGGAATCATTAATGAGAAAAATTAGAAGTGAAGCTTTTAATCAGCATTTTATCTCAGCAGGATTTTTATTTGAAGGAAATGGTGGTTTAATTGACCCTGGTGAGCCAGACGACTGCCCGCCCCTCTCCCAGCCTCCAGTCTAATCAATAAACTTTGATTTGATTTAGCCCGATGGTAGTTTCATCAACAACAAGGGAATCTATGTTTCATTTCAGCAACTTTCTACTGGTGATGTCCTAGAAGACCTGATTAAGATTGATGTAAATAAATCCACTGGAGCTGAAGTGCTTGATCCTTTTGTGCTGTAGGTTTCTGATCCTCTGACTGCATCACCTTTAACACAAATGTTTAACCTTACAAGTATTTCTGGTACCATCCCCAGAGTCTGGAAGGAGGCCCATATACTCCTCCTGGTACCATCCCCAGAGTCTGGAAGGAGGCCCATATACTCCTCCTGGTACCATCCCCAGAGTCTGGAAGGAGGCCCATATACTCCCCCTGGTACCATCCCCAGTGTCTGGAAGGAGGCCCATATACTCCCCCTGGTACCATCCCCAGAGTCTGGAAGGAGGCCCATATACTCCCCCTGGTACCATCCCCAGAGTCTGGAAGGAGGCCCATATACTCCTCCTGGTACCATCCCCAGGGTCTGGAAGGAGGCCCATACACTCCCCATGGTACCATCCCCAGAGTCTGGAAGGAGGCCCATATACTCCTCCTGGTACCATCCCCAGGGTCTGGAAGGAGGCCCATATATTACCCCTGGTACAATCCCCAGAGTCTGAAAGGATGCCCATACACTCCCCCTGGTACCGTCCCCAGAGTCTGGAAGGAGGCCCATACACTCCCCCTGGTACCATCCCCAGAGTCTGGAAGGAGGCCCATATACTCCCCCTGGTACCATCCCCAGAGTCTGGAAGGAGGCCCATATACTCCCCCTGGTACCATCCCCAGAGTCTGGAAGGAGGCCCATATACTCCCCCTGGTACCATTCCCAGGGCCTGGAAGGAGGCCCATACACTCCCCCTGGTACCATCCCCAGATGTTTTTCATGGAGGGAAGTGGCTTCTTTGCTGCCCTTCTTGACACCAGGCCATCCTCCAAAAGTCTTCGCCTCACTGTGCGTGCAGATGCACTTACACCTGCCTGCTGCCATTCCTGAGCAAGCTCTGTTCTGGTGGTGCCCGATCCCACAGCTGAATCAACTTTAGGACTTTCTGGACTTTCTTGGGCGCCCTGAAGCCTTCACAACAATTGAACCACTCTCCTTGAAGTTCTTGATGATCCGATAAATGGTTGATTGCCTGTGAAGCCCTTTTTGTGCAAATCAATGATGGCGGACATGTTTCCTTGCAGGTAACACTCACACCTGTGTTAAAGAGACAATCACTGACATGATGTCAGCTGGTCCTTTTGTGGCAGGGCTGAAATGTAGTGGGAATGTTTTTTGGGGATTCAGTTCATTTGCATGGCAAAGAGGGACTTTGCAATTAATTGCAATTCATCTGATCACTCTTCATAACATTCTGGAGTATATGGAAATTGCCAGTATACAAACTGAGGCAGTAGACTGTGAAAGTTAATATTTGTGTCATGCTCAAAACTTTTGGCCACGGCTGTACATACAGGTGAAGTCAGAAGTTTACATACACCTTTTCCAAATACATTTAAACTCAGTTTAAAAAAAATAATTCCTGATATTTAATCCTCGTAAAAATGGCCGGTCTTTTATTTTATTAAAAAATATACAAATGTACATTACTGTAAACATTTATTAACGTTGCTATGGAACAGGGGGGCAGTTGCTATGGAACAGGGGGGCAGTTGCTATGGAACAGGGGGGCATTTGCTATGGAACAGGGGGGCAGTTGCTATGGAACAGGGGGGCAGAATGGTAAGGTCTTGAATTCCAGAAGTAGCTAAAGGATCACTGTTTTATGTGTTGGTGTCTGTGGTTGTGTTTGTGTCTGTGTTTGTGTCTGTGGTTGTGCCTGTGGTTGTGCCTGTGGTTGTGCCTGTGGTTGTGCCTGTGGTTGTGCCTGTGTCTGTGCCTGTGGTTGTGTCTGTGGTTGTGCCTGTGTCTGTCTGTGTCTGTCTGTCTGTGTCTGTGTCTGTGGTTGTGTCTGGTTGTGGTTGTGTCTGTGGCTGTGCCTGTGGTTGTGTCTGTGGCTGTGCCTGTGGTTGTGTCTGTGGTTGTGTTTGTGGCTGTGCCTGTGGTTGTGGCTGTGTCTGTGGTTATGGTTGTGTCTGTGGTTGTGGTTGTGTGTGTGGTTGTGTATGTGTCTGTGTGTGGTTGTGTATGTGTCTGTGTGTGGTTGTGTATGTGTCTGTGTGTGGTTGTGTCTGTGTGTGGTTGTGTATGTGTCTGTGTGGTTGTGTGTGTGTGTGTGGTTGTCTGTGGTTGTGTGTGTGTGTATATCCTGGGGAGCTTAGAGGTCAACTGAATGTTTGATGCTCAGCTGAGAGGTTGGTCTTTGGTTCGGTGGAGTACAGCTTTGCACAACGACTGGCAATCAACAGGCTAGTAGGACACACACACACACACACACACACACACACACACACACACACACACACACACACACACACACACACACACACACACACACACACACGTGCCCAGGCACTCAGACGTAGTGTATTAGCAACAAGCTCTGGCTTATTGCAAAATTAGATGTTTTTCCATGTTTCTCCAAATGGCAAATTTAGAAGTTGTAAGAACAAGTGCCTTTCACTGGGATTGAATTCGTGACCCTCGGAGCCGGAGCTCGCAAATTACCCCTATCCTCCACCCCCAATACATTAGGTACACATCTCAAGGGGTTAAGGGTTACGGTTTGGGTTACAGAAACATCTATAAGGGTTAAAATAAGGAGTTATTTCCAATTGGTTAACCGTTCAGGTATTACTTCCTACTGGTTGATTTAAGGATTAAGGTTGGGGAGAGGGTTGATTAACCTCATTAAGGTTGGGGAGAGGGTTGATTAGCCTCATTAAGGTTGGGGAGAGGGTTGATTAACCTCATTAAGGTTGGGGAGAGGGTTGATTAACCTCAGGTAGTTCGTTGTTTGATTGTCATTCTATTAGTGTTCTGACTCAACCACAACACACTACTGTGTCTCCTGACATCCTGCTGTGTGTGTGTGTGTGTGCACGTGAGTTTGTGTGTGTGCGTGTGTCTGTCGGCGTGTGTGCTTGTGTGTCTAAGAGCAGGTAAATGTCAAAATAAATGTTTTTAAAGCACAACTATCAATTTGCCACTTTGTTGCCATGGTTTATGTTCATATCTCTCTCAAACACATAGAAAAGTGTCGCTGAGGTCAGGAGTCTACTTTCTTATTTTACCAATTTACATCATGGTGTTTATTGTTTTATTTATTTTATTTTACCCTTATTTTACCAGGTAAGTTGACTGAGAACACATTCTCATTTACAGCAACAACCTGGGGAATAGTTACAGGGGAGAGGAGGGGGATGAATGAGCCAATTGTAAACTGGGGATTATTAGGTGACCGTGATGGTTTGAGGGCCAGATTGGGAATTTAGCCAGGACACCGGGGTTAACACCCCTACTCTTACGATAAGGGCCATGGGATCTTTAGTGACCTCAGAGAGTCAGGACATCCGTTTAAAGTCCCATCTGAAAGACGGTACCCTACACAGGGCAATGTCCCCAATCACTGCCCTGGGGCATTGGGATATTTTCAGTCCAGAGGATATAGTGCCTCCAACACCACTTCCAGTAGCATCTGGTCTCCCATCCAGAGACTGACCGGGACCTGCTTAGCTTCAGAGGCAAGCAGTGGGATCCAGGGTGGTGTGCTGGAAGTTTAGAACTACTCTGTATTTCTTCGGGATCGGTGTCCCGTCCACGGGACGGTTGGGCTAACGTACGGCTGAGCTAACGTAGGCTAATACGATTAGCATGAGGTTGTAAGTAAAAAAACATTCCCAGGCCATAGACATATCTGATATTGGCAGAAAGCTTACATTCTTGTTAATCTAACTGCACTGTCCAATTTACAGTAGATATTACAGTGAAATAATACCATGTTATTGTTTGAGGAGAGTGCACAATTTTGAACATGAAAAGTTATTAATAAACAAATTAGGCACATTTGGGCAGTCTTGATACAAAATGTTGATCAGATATGCAATAGTTCATTGGTCTAAATCGTTGCACATACACTGCTGCCATCTAGTGCTCAATATCTAAATTGCACCTGGGCTGGAATAATACATTCTCTTGGATTTCAAAGATGATTGTACAAAAAAGGGTTTTTTTTTTCTTTGTATTATCTTTTCCCAGATCTATTCTCCCACATTCCCACAAATTTCAAAGTGTTTCCTTTCAAATAGCACCAATAATATGCATATCCTTGCTTCAGGGCCTGAGCTACAGGCAGTTAGATTTGGGTAATTTTACACAATGTTAAAGGCGTGGAACCTAATAGATTTCCCGACAGAATAACTGTCTTATTATAAACTGTGAAACACTTAAATAACACTGTGAAGCACTGTTATAACACTATATCAACTGTATTTATAAATCCCTTCAGCTGATATCTCAAAGTGCTGTACAGAAACCCAGCCTAAAACCCCAAACAGCAAGCAATGCAGGTGTAGAAGCACGGTGGCTAGGAAAAACTCCCTAGAAAGGCCAAAACCTAGGAAGAAACCTAGAGAGGAACCAGGCTGAGGGGTGGCCAGTCCTCTTTTGGTTGTGCCGGTTGGAGATTATAACAGAACATGGCCAAGATGTTCAAATGTTCATAAATGAGCAGCATGGTCAAATAATAATAATAATTGCCGTGGTTGTAGAGGGTGCAACAGGTCAGCACCTCAGGAGTAAATGTCAGTTGGCTTTTCATAGCCAATCATTGAGAGTATCTCTACCGCTCCTGCTGTCTCTAGAGAGTTGAAAACAGCAGGTCTGGGACAGGTAGCACGTCCGGTGAACAGGTCAGGGTTCCATAGCCACAGGCAGAACAGTTGAAACTGGAGCAGCAGCACGGCTAGGTGGACTGGGGACCGCACGGAGTCATCATGCCAGGTAGTCCTGAGGCATGGTCCTAGGGCTCAGGTCCCCCGAGAGAGAGAGAGAATTAGAGAAAGCATACTGAAATTCACACAGGACACTGGAGAAATACTCCAGATATAACAAACTGAGCCCCCCGACGCATAAACTACTGCAGCATGAATACTGGAGGCTGAGACAGGAGGGGTCAGGAGACACCGTGACCCCATTCGATGAAACCCCTGGACAGGGCCAAACAGGAAGGATATAACCCCACCCACTTTGCCAACCCTACCTCCACTATTATACCACTAACACTATTATACCACTAACACTTATAACACTATTATAAAACTAACACTATTATATCACTATTATACCACTATTATACCACTAACACTCTTATACCACTATTATTCCACTACCACTATTATACCACTATTATACCACTAACACTATTATATCACTATTATACCACTAACACTATTATACCACTATTATACCACTAACACTTATAACACTATTATTCCACTAACACTATTATACCACTATTATACCACTAACACTATTATTCCACTAACACTATTATACCACTATTATTCCACTACCACTATTATATCACTATACCACTAACACTATTATATCACTATTATACTACTAACACTATTATATCACTATTATACCACTAACACTATTTTATCACTATTATACCACTATTATACCACTAACACTATTATATCACTATTATACCACTAACACTATTGTACCACTATTATACCACTAACACTATTATACCACTGTTATACCACTAACACTATTATACCACTACACTATTATATCACTATTCTACCACTAACACTATTATATCACTATTATACCACTATTATACCACTATTATACCACTAACACTATTATACCACTATTATACCACTATTATACCACTACCACTATTATATCACTATTATACCACAACCACTATTATACCACTACCACTATTATACCACTAACACTATTATACCACTAACACTATTATATCACTATTATACCACTACCACTATTATATCACTATTATACCACTATTATATCACTATTATACCACTAACACTAATATACCACTATTATACCACTAACACTATTATATCACTATTATACCACTAACACTATTATATCACTATTATACCACTACCACTATTATATCACTATTATACCACTATTATACCACTATTATACCACTAACACTAATATACCACTATTATACCACTACCACTATTATACCACTAACACTATTATACCACTAACACAATTATATCACTATTATACCACTACCACTATTATATCACTATTATACCACTATTATACCACTATTATACCACTAACACTAATATACCACTATTATACCACTAACACTATTATATCACTATTATACCACTAACACTATTATATCACTACTATAACACTACTACTATTATATCACTATTATACCACTACCATTATTATACCACTATTAGACCACTATTATATCACTATTATACCACTACCACTATTATATCACTATTATACCACTACCACTATATACCACTATTATACCACTACCACTATTATACCTATACCACTATTATACCACTATATACCACTAACACTATTATACCACTATTGTACCACTAACACTATTATACCACTATTATATCACTATTATACCACTAATACTATTATACCACTATTATACCACTATTATACCACTAACACTATTATAACACTATTATACCACTACCACTATTATACCACTACTATACCACTACCACTATTATATCACTATTATACCACTACCATTATTATACCACTATTAGACCACTATTATACCACTATTATATCACTATTATACCACTACCACTATTATATCACTATTATACCACTACCACTATTATACCACTAACACTATTATACCACTATATACCACTATTATACCACTACCACTATTATACCTATACCACTATTATACCACTATATACCACTAACACTATTATACCACTATTGTAACACTAACACTATTATACCACTATTATACCACTAATACTATTATACCACTATTATACCACTTTTATACCACTAACACTATTATACCACTATTATACCACTATTATACCACTATTATATCACTATTATACCACTAACACTATTATACCACTATTATACAACTAACACTATTATAACACTATTATACCACTAACACTATTATATCACTATTATACCACTACCACTATTATACCACTATTATACCACTAAGACTATTATACCACTTATATCACCTTCACTATTATACCACTAACACTATTATACCACTATTATACCACTAACACTTATAACACTATTATACCACTAACACTATTATATCACTAGTATACCACTGAAACTATTATACCACTATTATACCACTGACACTATTATACCACTATTATTCCACTAACACTATTATACCACTAACACTATTATATCACTATTATACCACTAACACTATTATACCACTATTATACCACTAACACTATTATACCACTAACACTATTATACCACTATTATTCCACTAACACTATTATACCACTATTATTCCACTACCACTATTATATCACTATTATACCACTAACACTATAACACTATTATATCACTATTATACCAGTAACACTATTATACCACTAACACTATTATACCACTATTATACCACTAACACTATCATACCACTATTATACCACTAACACTGTTATACAGCTAACACTATTATACCACTATTATACCACTACCACTATTATACCACTATTATACCACTAACACTTAGAACACTATTATACCACTAACACTATTATATCACTATTATACCACTAACACTATTATACCACTATTATACCACTAACACTATTATACCACTATTATATCACTATTATACCACTACCACTATTATACCACTATTATACCACTAACACTATTATACCACTATTATACCACTAACACTATTATATCACTATTATACCACTAACACTATTATATCACTATTATACCACTATTATACCACTAACACTATTGTACCACTATTATACCACTATTGTACCACTATTATATCACTATTATACCACTAACACTATTATACCACTAACACTATTTTAACACTATTATACCACTATTATACCACTAACACTATTATATCATTATTATACCACTATTATACCACTAACACTATTATAACACTATTATACCACTAACACTATTATATCACTATTATACCACTAACACTATTATACCACTATTATACCACTAACACTGTTATACCACTAACACTATTATACCACTATTATACCACTAACACTTACAACACTATTATACCACTAACACTATTATATCACTATTATATCACTAACACTATTATACCACTAACACTATTATACCACTATTATACCACTACCACTATTATACCACTATTATACCACTATTATACCACTAACACTATTATACCACTTATACCACTAACACTATTATACCACTAACACTATTGTACCACTATTATACCACTATTGTACCACTAACACTATTATATCACTATTATACCACTAACACTATTGTACCACTATTATACCACTATTATGCCACTAACACTATTATATCATTATTATACCACTATTATACCACTAACACTATTATACCACTAACACTATTATACCACTAACACTATCATACCACTAACACTGATATATCACTATTATACCACTAACACTATTATACCACTAACACTATTATATCACTATTATACCACTAACACTATTATACCACTATTATTCCACTATCACTATTATATCACTATTATACCACTAACACTATTATACCACTATTATACCACTAACACTTATAACACTATTATACCACTAACACTTATAACACTATTATACCACTAACACTATTATATCACTATTATACCACTAACACCATTATACCACTATTATACCACTAACACTTAACACTATTATTCCACTAACACTATTATACCACTAACACTATTATTCCACTAACACTATTATATCACTATTATACCACTAACACTATAACACTATTATATCACTATTATACCAGTAACACTATTATACCACTAACACTATTATACCACTATTATACCACTAACACTATCATACCACTATTATACCACTAACACTATTATAACACTATTATACCACTAACACTATTATATCACTAACACTATTATATCACTATTATACCACTAACACTATTATACCACTATTATACCACTAACACTGTTATACCACTAACACTATTATACCACTATTATACCACTAACACTTACAACACTATTATACCACTAACACTATTATATCACTATTATATCACTAACACTATTATACCACTAACACTATTATACCACTATTATACCACTACCACTATTATACCACTATTATACCACTATTATACCACTAACACTATTATACCACTTATACCACTAACACTATTATACCACTAACACTATTGTACCACTATTATACCACTATTGTACCACTAACACTATTATATCACTATTATACCACTAACACTATTGTACCACTATTATACCACTAACACTATTATACCTATACCACAATTTTAACACTATTATACCACTATTATACCACTAACACTATTATATCACTATTATACCACTAACACTATTATACCACTATTATACCACTAACACTGTTATACCACTAACACTATTATACCACTAGTATACCACTAACACTATTATATCACTATTATATCACTAACACTATTATACCACTATTATACCACTAACACTATTATACCACTATTATATCACTATTATACCACTACCACTATTATACCACTATTATACCACTACCACTATTATACCACTATTATACCACTAACACTATTATACCACTATTATACCACTAACACTATTGTACCACTATTATACCACTATTGTACCACTAATACTATTATATCACTATTATACCACTAACACTATTGTACCACTATTATACCACTAACACTATTATACCTATACCACTATTATACCACTACCACTATCATACCACTATTATATCACTATTATACCACTAACACTATTATAACACTATTATACCACTAACACTAGTATACCACTAACACTATTATACCACTATTATATCACTATTATACCACTAACACTATTATACCACTATTATAACACTATTATACCACTAACAATATTATACCACTAACACTATTATACCACCATTATACCACTAACACTATTATACCACTGTTATATCACTATTATACCACTAACACTATTATACCACTGTTATACCACTAACACTATTATACCACTAACACTATTATACCACTAACACTATTATAACCTTATTATACCACTAACACTATTATACCACTAACACTATTATACCACTATTATACCACTATTACACCACTAACACTATTATACCACTAACACTATTATACCACTATTATACCACTATTATACCACTACCACTATTATACCACTATTATACCACTAACACTATTATACCACTATTATACCACTAACACTATTATACCACTATTATACCACTAACACTATTATACCACTAACACTATTATCACTATTATATCGCTGGTATACCACTATACCACTAACACTATTATAACACTATTATACCACTATTATACCAATTACACTTAACACTATTATATCATTGTTATATCACTGTTATAGTATGTTCATAGTGTTTTAATAGTATGTTTATAGTGTGTGTGGGTTTGTATGTTTGAGTGAGGGAGGGAGGGATGGAGAGAGAGAGGCGACATCTTCCTTCTGAGAATGAGCTAGAAAGAGGTAGGGAGAGACTCAACATCATCCTTTCTCCACAAGACCACAAAGACTGAGAATGAGAGAGAGTGAGAGAGAGAGAGAGGGAGGTGTAGAAAGGCTAATATGTATAATGAAAAGGTAATAATGTGGGGTTTCACTTCTGGTTTCAGTGTCTCTGTGTCAGTCTGCTCCCTGAGCTGGCTATTGTCAGGGATTACCCATGCATGCTAATTCATTAATACATGCCCTGCCCTACTCCCTCCTCTCTCCTCTCTCTCCCTGCCCTTCTTTCTCCTTTCTCTGCTACCATTTCTTCTCCTCTCTCCCTGCCCTTCTTTCACCTCTCTACTCTCTCTGCCCTACTCTCTCCTCTCCTCTCTCTGCCTTACTCTCTCCTCCCCTCTCTCTCCTCTCTCTGCCCTTCTCTCCCCCCTCTCTCCTCTCTCTGCCCTTCTCTCTCCTCTCCTCTCTCTGCCTTACTCTCTCCTCCCCTCTCTCTCCTCTCTCCCTGCCCAACTCTCTCCTCCCCTCTCTCTCCTCTCTCCCTGCCCAACTCTATCTTCTCTCTGCCCTACTCTCTCCTCCCCTCTCTCTCCTCTCTCCCTGCCCTCCGCTCTCTCCCTGCCCCAGTGTACTTGTGCATTTGACATTCAAAACTTGATACTTGAGGGGGCATCTGGTTTAACACTATGATCTGACGATTAGATGTTCAATGTTTCTTCAGAAAAACATCTTTAAAAAGGAATAGGGTCACAATAACAACATTAGAGTTCAGTTCATGTAACAGGGTTCCTTGGCCTGCTCCCTCCCTCCCTCCCTCCCTCCCTCCCTCCCTCCCTCCCTCCCTCCCTCCCTCCCTCCCTCCTCTCTCTGGTTCCTTGGCCTGCTCCCTCTCTCCTCTCCTCTCTCAGTTTCCTTGGCCTGCTCCCTCTCTCCTCTCCGTTTCCTTGGCCTACTCTCTATTCCCCTCTCTCCTCTCTGTTTCCTTGGCCTACTCTCTATTCCCCTCTCTCCTCTCTCTGTTTCCTTGGCCTGCTCCCTCTCTCCTCTCTCTGTTTCCTTGGCCTACTCTCTATTCCCCTCTCTCCTCTCAGTTTCCTTGGCCTACTCTCTATTCCCCTCTCTCCTCTCCTCTCTGTTTCATTGGCCTGCTCCCTCTCTCCTCTCCTCTCTCTCCATATCCTTGGCCTGCTCCCTCTCTCCTCTCCTCTCTGTTTCCTTGGCCTACTCTCTATTCCCCTCTCTCCTCTCTCTGTTTCCTTGGCCTACTCTCAATTCCCCTCTCTCCTCTCTTTCCTTGGCTTACTCTCTACTCCCCTCTCAACTCTCCTCTCCTCCTCTGTTTCCTTGGCCTACTCTCTATTCCCCTCTCCCCTTTCCGTTTTCTTGGCCTACTCTCAACTCTCCTCTCCTCTCTGTTTTCTTGGCCTACTCTCTATTCCCCTCTCTCCTCTTTCTGCTTCCTTGGTCTACTCTCTTCCCTCTCTCATCTCCTGCCCTCGCATCGTCTGTCTTCTCTTTACCTTCCCTCTCTCATCTCCTGTCCTCTCTACCTTCCCTCTCTCATCTCCTGTCCTCTCTCATCTCCTGTCCTCTCTCTACCTTCCCTCTCTCATCTCCAGTCCTCTCTACCTTCCCTCTCTCATCTCCTGTCCTCTCTCATCTCCTGTCCTCTCTCATCTCCTGTCCTCTCTACCTTCCCTCTCTCATCTCCTGTCTAACATCTCCTGTCCTCTCTCTTCTCTGTTTCCTTGGCCTACTCTCTCTTCCCCTCTCTCCTCTCCTCTCTGTTTCCTTGGCCTACTCTCAATTCCCATCTCTCCTCTCTCTGTTTCCTTGATCTACTCTCTCTTCCCCTCTCTCCTCTCCTCTCTGTTTCCTTGGCCTACTCTCAATTCCCATCTCTCCTCTCTCTGTTTCCTTGATCTACTCTCTATTCCCCTCTCTCCTCTCCTTTCTGTTTCATTGGCCTACTCTCTATTGTCCTCTCTCCTCTCCTCTCTGTTTCCATGGCTTACTCTCTACTCCCCTCTCTCCTCTCCTCCTCTGTTTCCTTGGCCTACTCTCTATTCCCCTCTCTCCTCTCTGTTCTGTTTCCTTGGCCTACTCTCTATTCCCCTCTCTCCTCTCCGTTCTGTTTCCTTGGCCTACTCTCAACTCTCCTCTCTGTTTTCCTGGCCTACTCTCTATTCCCCTCTCTCCTCTTTCTGTTTCCTTGGTCTATTCTCCTGTCCTCTCTCATCTTCTGTCTTCTCTTTACCTTCCCTCTCTCATCTCCTTTCCTCTCTTTACCTTCCCTCTCTATTCTCCTGTCCTGTCTTTACCTTCCCTCTCTCATCTCCTGTCCTCTCTACCTTCCCTCTCTCATCTCCTGTCCTCTCTACCTTCCCTCTCTCATCTCTTGTCCTCTCTACCTTCCCTCTCTCAACTCCTGTCCTCTCTACCTTCCCTCTCTCACCTCCTGTCCTCTCTCCCTTCCCTCTCTCTTTACCTTTCCTTTCTCATCTACTGTCCTCTCTTTACCTTCCCTCTCTCATCTCATGTCCTCTCTTTACCTTCCCTCTCTCATCTCCTGTCCTCTCTACCTTCCGTCTCTCTTTGCCTTCCCTCTCTCATCTCCTCTCCTCTCTGTTTCCTTGGCCTACTCTCTACTCCCCTCTCTCCTCTCCTCCTCTGTTTCCTTGGCCTACTCTCTATTCCCCTCTCTCCTCTCTGTTCTGTTTCCTTGGCCTACTCTCAACTCTCCTCTCCTCTCTGTTTTCCTGGCCTACTCTCTATTCCCCTCTCTCTACCTTCCGTCTCTCTTTGCCTTCCCTCTCTCATCTCCTGTCCTCTCTCATTTCCTTTCCTCTTTACTTTCCCTCTCTCGTCTCCTGGCCTCTCTTTACCTTCTCTCTCATCTCCTGTCCTCTCTTTACCCTCAATCTCTCATCTCCTGTCCTCTCTTTACCCTCCCTCTCTCATCCCCTGTCCTCTCTTTACCCTGCCTCTCTCATTCCTGTCCCCACTTTACCTTCCCTCTCTCATCTCCTGTCCTCACTTTACCCTCCCTCTCTCATCTCTTGTCCTCTGTCATCTCCTGTCCTCTCTTTACCTTTCCTCTCCCATCTCCTGTCCTCTCTCATCTCCTGTCCGCTCTTTACCTTCCCTCTCACATCTCCTGTCCTCTCGTCTCCTGTCCTCTCTCATTTCCTTTCCTCTCTTTCCCTTCCCTCTCTCATCTCCTGTCCTCTCTAACTTCCCTCTGTCATCTCCAGGCCTCTCTAACTTCCCTCTGTCATCTCCTGTCCTCTTTTTACTTTCCCTCTCTCATCTCTCGTCGTCTCTTTACCTTCCCTCTCTCATCTACTATCCTATCTTTCCCTTCCCTCTGTCATCTCCTGTCCTCTCTACCTTCCCTCTCTCATCTCCTGTCCTCTCTCTACCTTCCCTCTCTCATCTCCTGTCCTCTCTTTACCTTCCCTCTCTCATA